>NC_047110.1:115444174-115593118 GCF_902500255.1 Thalassophryne amazonica | reverse complement strand
CACTCCTCACTTGTCAGCACATTACCATGTGCATCTTTTACCACCCTAACCTGCTGCACATCCTTTCCAGTTCTGTCCCTTTGTCTGGCCAATCGGTACAAGTCCTTTTCTCCTTCCTTACTATTCAACTTCTTGTACAGCTCACAATATGCCTTTTCCTTTGCTTTTGCCACTTCTCTTCTCGCCTTACACAATATAAAGCGCCTTGGGGCAACTGTTTGTTGTGATTTGGTGCTATATAAAAAAAATTGATTGATTGATTGATTACACCGCATCTCCTTGTACTCCTGTCTACTTTCTTCATCTCTCCGACTATCCCAAAACTTTTTCGCCAACCTCTTTCTCCTTATGCTTTCCTGGACCTCTTCATTCCACCACCAAGTCTCCTTGTCTTCCTTCCACTGTACAGACGTCATACCCAGTACTGTCCTAGCTGTCTCCCTCACCACATCTGCAGTACTTTTCCAGTTGTCCAAAATTGCTTCCGCTCCAACTAGTGCTTCTCTCACCTGCTCGCTAAATTTCACACAACAGTCTTCCTCCTTCAGCTTCCACCATATGATCCTTTGTTGAACTCTCACTCTCTTCTTCTTCTTTACATCTAAAGTCATCCTGCTAACAACCATCCTATGCTGTCTAGTGACACTCTCTCCTGCTACCACCTTACAGTCTGTGATTTCCTTTAGCTTGCATCTCCTATAAAGAATGTAGTCCACCTGTGTGCACCTTCCTCCACTCTTATGTGTTACCCTGTGCTCCTCCCTTTTCTTAAAGTAGGTATTCACCACAGCCAATTCCATCCTTTTTGCAAAATCAACTACCATCTGTCCTTCCCCATTCTTATCCTTGATACCATATCTACCCATTACTTCCTCATCACCTCTGTTCCCTTCACCAACATGCCCATTGAAGTCTCCTCCTATCACCACTCTTTCATGCTTGGGCACACTCTCCAACACCTCATGTAACACACTCCAGAAATCTTCTTTCTCCTTAATCTCACAACCTACCTGTGGGGCATATGCACTGATGATATTCATCATCACCCCTTCAATTTCCAACTTCACACTCATCACCCTGTCAGACACTCGCTTAACCTCCAACACACTTTTAACATACTCTTCCTTTAAAATGACCCCAACACCATTTCTCTTCCTGTCCTCACCATGGTACAACAACTTGTACCCACCACCGATGCTCCTGCTCTTACTTCCCTTCCTCTTGGTCTCTTGCACACACAATATGTCTACCTTTCTCCTCTCCATCATATCAGCCAGCTCTCTCCCTTTACCAGTCATACTACCAACATTCAAAGTCCCCACTCTCATTTCCACCCTTCTAGTTTTCTTCTTCTCCCGCTGTTCATGGCAACGTTTTCCTCCTCTTCTTCGTCGTCTTTGCCCAGCAGTAGCCCAATTTCCACCGGCACCCTGTTGGGCAATAGCACCGGTGGCGGACGTTGTTAACCCGGGCTGCGACCGATCCGGTATGGGAATTCGATTCTTAGTCTGCATAGTTGAGTTGGCTTGTTTTACGCCGGATGCCCTTCCTGATGCAACCCTCCTCATTTATCCGGGCTTGGGACCGGCACTCAGAATGTACTGGCTGCACACCCCATGTGGCTGAGTTGTCCTTTGGCCTTCACATTAGAAATATTACTGGAACTGCTTTCTTCCACCTGCGAAATATAGCGAAGATTCGTCCCATCCTGTCTATGGCTGATGCTGAGACCCTGATCCATGCATTTATCTCTTCTAGATTGGACTACTGCAATGTTCTATTTTCTGGTTTACCCAGTCCAGCATTAGGGCTCTCTAATTGGTTCAAAATGCTGCAGGCAGATTTTTGACACGAAGCAGAAAGTTCGACCACATTACACCCATTTTGGCATCCCTTCACTGGCTTCCTGTCCCAGTGAGATCAGATTTTAAGGTTCTGCTACTAAGCTAAAAAATTATTCATGGACTGTCACCTCCCTACCTAGCTGACCTAATTAAACCCTACCTACTGGCCCGGGCTCTGTGTTCTCAGGGTGCAGGACTACTTTGTGTCCCTAAGGTGAATAAGAAGTCTGCGGGTCACAGAGCTTTCTCTTATTGTGCCCCTGTTCTGTGAAATGATCTCCCTGCGTCAATAAAACAGTCAGATTCTGTGGAGACTTTCAAGTCCAGACTTAAGACGCACTTATTTTCCCTTTCATATGGCAGCATACTGGCATAGTTTTGTTTTACGGTTTTTACTCTTTTAATTCATTTTATTAGTAATTGGAGCCGGCCGCGGCCTCAACTTCACCTAAATTCTGGGTCTTTTA
Organism: Thalassophryne amazonica; assembly: GCF_902500255.1. Taxonomy (NCBI): domain Eukaryota; kingdom Metazoa; phylum Chordata; class Actinopteri; order Batrachoidiformes; family Batrachoididae; genus Thalassophryne; species Thalassophryne amazonica. The sequence continues at coordinate 115,590,807 of NC_047110.1, read as the reverse complement.
ATGAAGCTTAGGGCTAGTGGCCGATGATCACTTTAGTATGTCTTCTGTTTTTCTTGTTGCTTAATGCTGACAAATTATACTGTATTTCTTGTCTTTCTGATGCCTGATTCTGTTTTTTCTCTCTGTTTAAGGTGCAGCTCCATCCAGAGATGGGAGTTGTGTTCGTGTTGGAGACCCTCCTGTCCTGTGCGCCATTTGCATTTCTTGTATATTCGTCTGTAAATTGTTCTGTGAATTGTTGTGTAATTTATTTCTGTATCATGGCCCAAGCAGAGGGTCACCCCTTTGAGTCTGGTCTGCTTGAGGTTTCTTCCTCAGAGGGAGTTTTTCCTTACCACTGTTGCTCTGGGGGTTAGAAGGTTAGACCTTACCTGTGTGAAGCGCCTTGAGGCAACTCTGTTGTGAGTTGGCGCTATATAAAGGAAAATAAGTTGAAGTACAGTACGTATAACTTATTTAATCCTACCCCTTCTCCAGTGTTCATTACTTTCAATAATTACCTATAAGTCATGCAAGGTTATATTACAGACAGCAGTTTTGTTTTTTCTTGTTTCACACGGTCTAAACTATTCATCCAATTTTATTTGTGTACCATTCATATTTATAGTGCTAAATAGGTATTAAAGGCACTGCGCTGCGGTGGTTTGAATCATATTTGTCTAATAGATTACAATTTGTTCATGTAAATGGGGTATCTTCTTCACAGACTAAAGTTAATTATGAAGTTCCACAAGGTTCTGTGCTAGGACCAATTTTATTCACTTTATACATGCTTCCCTTAGGCAGTATTATTAGACGGTATTGCTTAAATTTTCATTGTTACGCAGATGATACCCAGCTTTATCTATCCATGAAGCCAGAGGACACACACCAATTAGCTAAACTGCAGGATTGTCTTACAGACATAAAGACATGGATCAATCAATCAATCAATTTTTTTATATAGCGCCAAATCACAACAAACAGTTGCCCCAAGGCGCTTTATATTGTAAGGCAAGGCCATACAATAATTATGTAAAACCCCAACGGTCAAAACGACCCCCTGTGAGCAAGCACTTGGCTACAGTGGGAAGGAAAAACTCCCTTTTAACAAGAAGAAACCTCCAGCAGAACCAGGCTCAGGGAGGGGCAGTCTTCTGCTGGGACTGGTTGGGGCTGAGGGAGAGAACCAGGAAAAAGACATGCTGTGGAGGGGAGCAGAGATCGATCACTAATGATTAAATGCAGAGTGGTGCATACAGAGCAAAAAGAGAAAGAAACACTCAGTGCATCATGGGAACCCCCCAGCAGTCTACGTCTATAGCAGCATAACTAAGGGATGGTTCAGGGTCACCTGATCCAGCCCTAACTATAAGCTTTAGCAAAAAGGAAAGTTTTAAGCCTAATCTTAAAAGTAGAGAGGGTGTCTGTCTCCCTGATCTGAATTGGGAGCTGGTTCCACAGGAGAGGAGCCTGAAAGCTGAAGGCTCTGCCTCCCATTCTACTCTTACAAACCCTAGGAACTACAAGTAAGCCTGCAGTCTGAGAGCGAAGCGCTCTATTGGGGTGATATGGTACTACGAGGTCCCTAAGATAAGATGGGACCTGATTATTCAAAACCTTATAAGTAAGAAGAAGAATTTTAAATTCTATTCTAGAATTAACAGGAAGCCATTGAAGAGAGGCCAATATGGGTGAGATATGCTCTCTCCTTCTAGTCCCCGTCAGTACTCTAGCTGCAGCATTTTGAATTAACTGAAGGCTTTTTAGGGAACTTTTAGGACAACCTGATAATAATGAATTACAATAGTCCAGCCTAGAGGAAATAAATGCATGAATTAGTTTTTCAGCATCACTCTGAGACAAGACCTTTCTGATTTTAGAGATATTGCGTAAATGCAAAAAAGCAGTCCTACATATTTGTTTAATATGCGCTTTGAATGACATATCCTGATCAAAAATGACTCCAAGATTTCTCACAGTATTACTAGAGGTCAGGGTAATGCCATCCAGAGTAAGGATCTGGTTAGACACCATGTTTCTAAGATTTGTGGGGCCAAGTACAATAACTTCAGTTTTATCTGAGTTTAAAAGCAGGAAATTAGAGGTCATCCATGTCTTTATGTCTGTAAGACAATCCTGCAGTTTAGCTAATTGGTGTGTGTCCTCTGGCTTCATGGATAGATAAAGCTGGGTATCATCTGCGTAACAATGAAAATTTAAGCAATACCGTCTAATAATACTGCCTAAGGGAAGCATGTATAAAGTGAATAAAATTGGTCCTAGCACAGAACCTTGTGGAACTCCATAATTAACTTTAGTCTGTGAAGAAGATTCCCCATTTACATGAACAAATTGTAATCTATTAGACAAATATGATTCAAACCACCGCAGCGCATTGCCTTTAATACCTATGGCATGCTCTAATCTCTGTAATAAAATTTTATGGTCAACAGTATCAAAAGCAGCATGACCTCTAATTTCCTGCTTTTAAACTCAGATAAAACTGAAGTTATTGTACTTGGCCCCACAAATCTTAGAAACATGGTGTCTAACCAGATCCTTACTCTGGATGGCATTACCCTGACCTCTAGTAATACTGTGAGAAATCTTGGAGTCATTTTTGATCAGGATATGTCATTCAAAGCGCATATTAAACAAATATGTAGGACTGCTTTTTTGCATTTACGCAATATCTCTAAAATCAGAAAGGTCTTGTCTCAGAGTGATGCTGAAAAACTAATTCATGCATTTATTTCCTCTAGGCTGGACTATTGTAATTCATTATTATCAGGTTGTCCTAAAAGTTCCCTAAAAAGCCTTCAGTTAATTCAAAATGCTGCAGCTAGAGTACTGGCGGGGACTAGAAGGAGAAAGCATATCTCACCCATATTGGCCTCTCTTCATTGGCTTCCTGTTAATTCTAGAATAGAATTTAAAATTCTTCTTCTTACTTATAAGGTTTTGAATAATCAGGTCCCATCTTATCTTAGGGACCTCGTAGTACCATATCACCCCAATAGAGCGCTTCGCTCTCAGACTGCAGGCTTACTTGTAGTTCCTAGGGTTTGTAAGAGTAGAATGGGAGGCAGAGCCTTCAGCTTTCAGGCTCCTCTCCTGTGGAACCAGCTCCCAATTCAGATCAGGGAGACAGACACCCTCTCTACTTTTAAGATTAGGCTTAAAACTTTCCTTTTTGCTAAAGCTTATAGTTAGGGCTGGATCAGGTGACCCTGAACCATCCCTTAGTTATGCTGCTATAGACGTAGACTGCTGGGGGGTTCCCATGATGCACTGTTTCTTTCTCTTTTTGCTCTGTATGCACCACTCTGCATTTAATCATTAGTGATCGATCTCTGCTCCCCTCCACAGCATGTCTTTTTCCTGGTTCTCTCCCTCAGCCCCAGCCAGTCCCAGCAGAAGACTGCCCCTCCCTGAGCCTGGTTCTGCTGGAGGTTTCTTCCTGTTAAAAGGGAGTTTTTCCTTCCCACTGTAGCCAAGTGCTTGCTCACAGGGGGTCGTTTTGACCGTTGGGGTTTTACATAATTATTGTATGGCCTTGCCTTACAATATAAAGCGCCTTGGGGCAACTGTTTGTTGTGATTTGGCGCTATATAAAAAAATTGATTGATTGAAATACATTGTTAGTGTTCACCTCCTATCTACATCCCTGTATTTGTTGAAAATAATCAGTCTGAGCTTTTTCTTGAACAGACTCATGCTTGGACACCATTTCAGCTCATCACTAAGTTTATTCCAAACCTTCACACCTCTAACTGAAATACACCTTCTCTTCATAGATGTTTGAACAATTCTGTTTTTGAAGTTAAGATTTCCCTTGTAATTATAACCCCCCTCTCTATCAGTAAAAAATTTCTGTAAGTTGTCTGGCAGTTGTTTGTGTCTAGTTTTATACATTAACAGAGCTGTCTGCAATTCTACTAGATCTGTAAGTTTTAGGAGGCAGGAGTTTATGAATAAACCATTGGTCATAGAAACCTGCCTTATGAACCATTCTGATGGCTCTTTTCTGGAGCATGCATAACGGTCGAAGTGAGGATTTGTAAGTGTTGCTCCAAACTTCCACGCAGTAATTCAGATATGGCAAAACAAGTGAACAATATAAAATATGTGGAGCTTTGTCATTCAATAAATATTCAATAACTCTTCAAATTATTGTTCATTACTTCCCCTTTCAATCATACTCACAGGTGAGATGTTCGTCCACAGCCTTTGAACTGGCAGTTTGTGCAGTTTATAGCTGCACATGAAGGTGTTTTTTAACAAAATTAGAATAAAGTTGCATGCACCTCATTAAAGATCAATAGAAAAGGGTGTTCAGGAGCGGGACATTGGAGTGGTAATATGGCGACCGGTTTGCTTCAGAAATATTGGCCAGTGAGCGATCCAGCAATATATAGAGATCAGTGAGGGGGCGCCACAGCAGACCAATCGTTTCTATCTCACCCTGTCCTCTGCATCTTCCTCTGTTACCCCATTTCCTTCCTCAGCACATCCATAATACTGTCTTCAGGAGGACATGCGTGTGCAAGTTACCATTGACTTGGTGTGATGCTCGTACATAGGATGTGCACGCTAATAATCAGTAAGATGTCTATAAACCATTTCTGAGGTGTTATCTGGTTACAAAAACAGTGTTTTTAGATTTAGAATATTTATTTCTTGTTAACTTTTACAGAATATATGAGAAACAGATTTATACAGACGTAAGGTGTTTTGTGTCATGTTGGATTATTTTATCCAGGAGAGTAACCACCTGACATCACCATGCCTATCTCCTCTGATAAGCTGTGTGCTTCCCAACATCGTGTCATCTATGACATCACTGTTATACACTGTACGGGTCACTACGATAAGTGGTTCAAGGCTGTCTGTTCTTTTGAAATTTTCACATTCAGGGGAAATATTTATGATTTTTTTTTTTTTCTTTTTGACAACGCAAGTCTTTATCATATAGGGCAGCGCAGGCTCGTTTGAACCCTGTATGATATTGTGGGATTTGTGGACAGCCGGCCCTGTTGTGCAATATATACACAGTATAACTTTCACACAAGAAAATGGTGTACTGTTTTGTTTTCGGCTGCAATTACCGTTTTGTAGCAGTTGCGACAAGTGCAGTTTTTCAATTCGCAATGGAGAAGGGAAAGCAAGGGAAATGGGAGGCATGATGTTGGCAAGGGTGCAATTTAGAACTAGAAATTGGGGGGAGGGGGACAAAGTGCGAGGCCCGCAGGGCTGAAGCCCATAGGCCGGGGGTCTGGGGGCAGCCTTAGGCCCCCAGAAGCCAACGGTTTCTAGATAAGCTCAGATGCATTCTGAGCATCCAGAACAGTAATTTTAATGTTTTGAGAAGACCATAAAGTGGACACCATTTGACTTATACAATTTGAAACTGTGGATATAAGTACTTTATTGTGAGAACAGCCAGCATTGATTTTATTAACATCCTGGTGTAAATAAGGTATCACCACATGTGTAGAACTCAAAAAGAATGATAGGTTGAGTTTTCATTAAAAAAACAACTGCAATGTGGTAAAATGTATTCATAAATATGAAAGAACAGGCTCTTAATAATAAACAACTATCGCATACTGTATATTTTTTTTTCTCAAGATTTGTTTTTGCGTAAGTTTGAAAAAACAACAGATCATAAGTTTAGGATAAATTACTTATCATGAATTTAATTTTCGAAGTGGCACTAATGACAACACTCATACTGAACATAATTTCGCTTGGATAGACTGATTTTGGAGATCAAGCAATAATCGCAGATGGGCTTTCTGAGGTCCCAGATAGCTGTTCTGATTTCCTTTTCTAACTTTAAGAATTTAGTAAATTAGTATATGGTCCATTGATACTTATGTGTAGACACGAGTCCCTAGAGGCATCTATTTTTGCTTTCAAATCTGGGCAAATGCAGTCCCAGAAAATTCTGAATGTGACAAACAAGAAACAAGTGTAAACAAGTCAATGCTGCTAAAAATATAAACTTGCAGAAACAAAGATACTATTCTGACATGGTTTGCACATAAGACTGACATGGTTAGCATGTTTCAAGTACACACATATGTCAGAAGGTGGGGGGGGGGGGCGCATACCATATTCTGTCCCCCCTGGTTGAAAAGGTGTGTGGGGGGGCATGTCCCCCTATCCCCCACCAAATTGCGCCCATGCATGTCAGTAAGTGTTAGCCTACACAGCTAACCAGAGTTGCTGTGTTCTCTTGCCTGCACAATTGCCTCGATACGTTTGAGCTCTGTGTCATAAACAAACTGCAACACACGTCCACTTTCCACTGCATCGTCATTTTCTTTGTATTTTGACTTTTTTTGCTGTGTGATTTTCCCAAGAACTCAGAGAGGGCTGTCCCCGGATGTAGGATTATTGGGTCATATTTTACCCCTTGTGGGGGCAAAAATTATTTAAGTCAAAGTGCCTGAGACTGTTTGTGGAAATAAAGTCAAAGAATTGGCAGATTCAAATAACAGGCTTTTAATTTGAGGCCTCAAAGACACATGCAAAGTCAAAAATCTGAACAGCATTTTGAATATGTGTGTGTGAGCACAGCATTTCTGAGGAGATCTTTTGTACATTCAGAGAAAGGTGGGGGCACAGCAAACAGTCACATACACATTGAGTAAAATGAAACTTCAAGTTTCCCATGAAAACTCTTGCTGAATAGTGAATGTTATCACAGTTTTCGGCCTTGGAGAAGAGACGGTGAGTTTTATCAGTGCAGCTGCAAATGTGTAAGACATTAAATGAATAATTTTGACCCTACACCCTTTAGCGCACGCCTTCAAACAAGACTGTGCTGGCCAGTTGGCAGCACCATATTACAAATCCCTTATTTAAAGGCTAAAGCCCCTTTCACATCAGGCTAACGTAGAGTTGGGTAATGTGGCATTACACTGAGGGACACAAAAGGGTCCATGAAATGGATGTAAAAAAAAAAAGTTCACGGACTTTCAGCATAGAGTACTACTCGACAGTGCTCTTTGCAAGTCTATGCAACACTACTGCTGTACACCATGCTGCCGCAATTGTACGCTACCCTACGCCAGTCCAGCGAAAAATCTTTTTGTTTTTATCAGTACATACCTGCATTGCTAGATTTTATTGATCCCGCTGGACTCTGCTGAACTTTGATGGCAGTGAAGCTTCAAAACCACAGAAGAAGAAGCGGGCCAAGCTTCCCTCCATGCGAATACGCAGCCATTCCTGTGTTCTAGATATGCAGCACAATGCAACTCTGTGCAGGCCAGGTGTGAAAGGGTCTTAATGAGTAAAATTATAGTACCAAAGAAAAGTATTTTTATGGCTTAAATCTTAAAAATTTGAAAAAAAAATTGTACACCTTTAATAAAGTAATCATTATCATTCCTTCTATGTCAATTGTGAGAAGACTTCAGGAAATACCAGTACAATAAATCAGGCCACACATTTAATGTAATGTTTTATCAACTAATCATCAATTAGTAGAATCAGGTATGGAGAGGATGAGTACTTTTAAGTTTTGTGACTTACTGCTTGTATTTTTTTGTGTGCCGTGTTTGAAGCACTGTCTTGTCAAGCATTTCAATAAGCAGCGCAAATCTTTTTATACTGCATAGCAGACAAACTGGTGTCTTGAGCCGTACTGTTCTGTTTGACTGCACCGCTGAGCAGATGGAGGCCATGGAGGTGGACTCCCCAGTGGAGGCACATTTCGGAGGCAGCGGGCAGTCAGAGGGAAGGACTGATGCTGCTGCAGGCCCGGTTGCCGATGCCTCTGCACCATTTGAAATCTCTGACTCCGGGAGTAGCACAGAGATTGATGATGATGATGATGATGATGATGGAGGAGGACAGGTGGACGTGCTGCCTCGGCTCCCTGCCACCTGGGCATTCAGTCAGAGGGTGGTGGGCAGCAGTGCCACAGTCACGCCAGTAGGGCAGCACGTGCCCAGACGGATGAGAGTCAGGTATGTAAAATGAATGCATTAATTACAGGTGCACTGAGTGCAAAACCATGTTTTATCTCAGAGGGACTATATTACTTGAGCTTCAACTCATAAAAATGTGGAAAAATCAACAACAGACTCCAAGGCATCCGCTTGGTACCACGTGAAGGATATTATTCAGGTCATGAGGTCATCCAGTGCAGAACTTGACTCAGACATTACAGAGCAGGTAGCTCAGTGGGTCAGAGATGTGGACTACCAACGTGTAGACTTGAGTGTGATTTGTGGTTAAGGAACTTGTGTTTTTGGACAAGACTTTTCCTCTGCATTGTCTCAGTCCAACCTGCTGTGGGTGGATACTGACCCTGTCTGGGGAAGTAACCTGTGGAGTTGTGGACTCTCATCTTCCACATCTCACTTAAGACTCCAGGGATATGTTCTGCACCACTGGGCCTCTGTAGGGCTTCATTCTTCTCTTTTGTGAAATTAGACATTCTCATAATGTCAGCGCTTTTTGTTCATCACATGTTTGAGATTGTATCAGTGACTTCTTTCATCTCTCAAAATGCTGTGATGTCATTTGTCATATTTCTTGAATACATGCCTGATCTGGAATGTCCTCTCTCTGACAGCCTGTACTTGGACAGGATGTTTAACTTCTGTGTGTGCTGCTTCAGACAGGGCCTCAGAGTGCACTACCCCAGTCAGACCACAGCGCCCTCCAGAGGCTTCCCGGACTTCCTGCTCCGAGCCCCAGCTGCCAGCATAGCTGAGCCAGAATCCAGCAGCGCCACAGAGATCAGCGAGTCGGACGAAGAAGAGCAGGGCGAGGGTGAAGTCACGCATGTGGTAGCAGAGCCTGTCGGTCCCGCCCCGCCCACCAGCCCCCACCTGAGCACAGATCAACAGTCACAGGAAGCCGGTCCGACAGGTGAGTCTGACCACTTTCATGGAATATTGCATCACATATGTTACAGCTGGGACAATACAGTCGACTCCTCATAAGATACACAGGTACTGATACGATACGTGTCACAATAGGGGAGGTAGGGGAGGGGGTGTCTTGATTTATGTACGGGATGTCTTGCAATGTACGCAAATTGACATTCAAGAAACTTCATTAGAATGTGTTGGAGTTCAAATTACTCTATCACCACAAATGTCCTTTTTGGTGGTGGTTCTCTACAGACCACCAAATACAAAAGATGTACGAGTATTTTTTGGTAAATTGTCTGACATTCTTAAAAAAATTTAGCAGTAAGGAATTAATTAGTATACTGGATTTTAATCTGAACTTTAATTGAATGAATGAAAATGAATGAATGAAAACTGTTTATTTTGAACATTTGATACAACAACAAATACAAGATAGATCAGTGATGTATCCTTCTACATCTACATCCTTCTTCTCTCCTTAATTGCTAGGAAGTTACCCAAAACACAGTACGAAAATGAAATGGGTAGCAAGAAACTGATAACGTTTATACCTCGCAAAAATATTAGTGCAATAGAGAATGAAATTATGGAAATAGACTGGACAGGTATGAATGTAGGCAAAAACTGTGAAAAAATATGTGAAAACGCAATTACAAAGATCAGATCTGTAATTGCATACTATAGTAAAACAAAGCCACGCAAAAATAAGAAAAAAACTTAATTTACCATGGTTTAATGAGTCAATTTGGGTGTTGATGAAGAAAAGAGATTATGCCCTAAAAATGTATTTGAAATTAGGCCTCTTAACGAGCCGGCTTATATATACAAATTTAAGAAATAAGGTCACCTCAAAATTGAGAGCTGCCAGAGCAAATTTTTTTCTAGAAATAATAAAAGAAGCAAGAGGAAACAATAAAGTTCTATGGAAAAATATAGATAAACTCTCAGGTAAGACAAAATTAGCAAATGAAACAATTAAATAAAAAATCCATGGGGAAGATGAACCTGAAAATTATGTAATTGCTGAACATTTTAATTATTACTTTTTAAATTGTCTTAGAATTAAGTAAATATTTTAAAAACGAACACCCCAACCAAATTTTAACTTGCACTGAAAGTTCCTTTAAGCTAAAATCTACAAATGAAACTACCGTGAACAAAATTCTTTCATCTTTATCAAATTCTAAAGCAAAGGATATTTATGGACTTGATACCATATTCCTTAAAAAATACAAACAATCTTTAGCATTTCCTTTGACAAAAATAATTAATGGCTCATTTGACGAGTGCACTTTCCCCACTGCATTAAAAACTGCAGTTATAATTCCAATTTATAAATCAGGAGATAAGAAAGTTGTGAGCAGTTATAGACCAATTAGTACAAAATTCCTGTCTTCTCAAAAGTTATAGAAAAAATTGTTGCTGAACAGATGACAGTACATCTTGAAGAAAATGACCTTCTGCATCCTTTGCAGTTCGGCTTCAGAAAAAATCATTCAACTGAGACAGCTTGTTGTTACCTTCTGGAATCAATCAAGTTAAGCCTTGATTCGGGAAAGGTGGTTGGCGCTGTGTTTTTAGACCTGCGTAAGGCTTTTGACACAGTAAGCCACATGGTGTTACTTTCTAAATTAATAAAGTACAACCTGTCCATGGATACCCTTTGTTGAATAAAATCTTGTCTACATGGGCGCTCTCAGTGTGTACGTGTTAATGGTGCACTGTCACAGCTGGGAGCGTGCACCATGGGAGTACCACAAGGCTCTGTCCTGGGGCCACTGTTGTTCAGTCTATATATCAATGACCTCCCATCCGTGTGTGATGGTGTAGGTGTGCAGATGTACGCTGATGACACTGTCATTTACACGGATGGGAAGGACTCTGAACAAGTGGCAGCCAAATCATCAGTAGCAATGAACAAAATTTCTGACTGGCTTAATGACTCCTGCCTAACACTGAATGTAGAAAAAACTGCAACAATGTATTTCTCAATAAAACAAAACCTTTAAACCTACCCCCTGGTGAAAGTGCAGGGTGAAACACTAAAAAATATCACTGAGTTCAGATATTTAGGAATAATTTTGGACTCAAAACTAACTTTTAACAACCATATAAAAAAGGTTTGTCACACATTGAAATATAACTTGTCAAATTTCAGAGGTATAAGAAATTCTCTGAGCATCCAAGGAGCCAAAATCTACATGAATGCAATGATAATGTCTCACTTAACTTTTGGTATTTCATGTTGGTCACAAGCAAATAAGACAACAATGAAACCACTGGAATCAATCCATAAATAGGCACTTAAAATTACTGATAGAAAATCACGACTATATCATCATTGCAAAATACTTGGCAAACATAAAATGCTGAGTTTTGAAAACATGGTTGTATTTTCAAACTTATGTCTGTTGTTCAAAATTATTAATAATATGGCTCCTCCACCGAAAAGGTTTGCTACATTGACCTCTGAACAGATGACCAGAACAACAAGGTCCACATGCCAGGGTCAGTGTGGCATCCCCAAAAGAAAGACTACACTCGGCCAGTCAGCTTTTTCCTTTAAAACTATAACTGAATGGAATAAATTACCAATAGAGTTAAAATTATGTAAAGACTACACAAAGTTTAGCATCGATTTAACAAAACATTTAATAACGACTCAGACATGTCGCCATTAATAATCTGATGGGGAGGGGATGGGGGGTGCGGGGTGTGTAGTTTATTTGTAATTATATTTATGTAGACTCAGGTGATATAGTGTTTTTTAATGGTTGATTAATATAGAATGTTTTTAAATGTTTTTGCTATTGTGTATGTACATAGATTGTATTAATGTGTATATAGATTGCATTGTTTTATGATATGTGTTTTGTATGTCACAGGGACTGCAGATGGAAATGAGCTCTGAGAGCTATAGTCTGGTACAACGCATTTTTTTTAATGTTTTATTGATTAATGCTTTTGTACATGGTCCCTGCCAAATCAATCAATCAATCAATTTTTTTTATATAGCGCCAAATCACAACAAACAGTTGCCCCAAGGCGCTTTATATTGTAAGGCAAGGCCATACAATAATTATGTAAAACCCCAACGGTCAAAACGACCCCCTGTGAGCAAGCACTTGGCTACAGTGGGAAGGAAAAAACTCCCTTTTAACAGGAAGAAACCTCCAGCAGAACCAGGCTCAGGGAGGGGCAGTCTTCTGCTGGGACTGGTTGGGGCTGAGGGAGAGAACCAGGAAAAGACATGCTGTGGAGGGGAGCAGAGATCGATCACTAATGATTAAATGCAGAGTGGTGCATACAGAGCAAAAAGAAAAAGAAACAGTGCATCATGGGAACCCCCCAGCAGTCTACGTCTATAGCAGCATAACTAAGGGATGGTTCAGGGTCACCTGATCCAGCCCTAACTATAAGCTTTAGCAAAAAGGAAAGTTTTAAGCCTAATCTTAAAAGTAGAGAGGGTGTCTGTCTCCCTGATCTGAATTGGGAGCTGGTTCCACAGGAGAGGAGCCTGAAAGCTGAAGGCTCTGCCTCCCATTCTACTCTTACAAACCCTAGGAACTACAAGTAAGCCTGCAGTCTGAGAGCGAAGCGCTCTATTGGGGTAATATGGTACTACGAGGTCCCTAAGATAAGATGGGACCTGATTATTCAAAACCTTATAAGTAAGAAGAAGAATTTTAAATTCTATTCTAGAATTAACAGGAAGCCAATGAAGAGAGGCCAATATGGGTGAGATATGCTCTCTCCTTCTAGTCCCCGTCAGTACTCTAGCTGCAGCATTTTGAATTAACTGAAGGCTTTTTAGGGAACTTTTAGGACAACCTGATAATAATGAATTACAATAGTCCAGCCTAGAGGAAATAAATGCATGAATTAGTTTTTCAGCATCACTCTGAGACAAGACCTTTCTGATTTTAGAGATATTGCGTAAATGCAAAAAAGCAGTCCTACATATTTGTTTAATATGCACTTTGAATGACATATCCTGATCAAAAATGACTCCAAGATTTCTCACAGTATTACTAGAGGTCAGGGTAATGCCATCCAGAGTAAGGATCTGGTTAGACACCATGTTTCTAAGATTTGTGGGGCCAAGTACAATAACTTCAGTTTTATCTGAGTTTAAAAGCAGGAAATTAGAGGTCATCCATGTCTTTATGTCTGTAAGACAATCCTGCAGTTTAGCTAATTGGTGTGTGTCCTCTGGCTTCATGGATAGATAAAGCTGGGTATCATCTGCGTAACAATGAAAATTTAAGCAATACCGTCTAATAATACTGCCTAAGGGAAGCATGTATAAGTGAATAAAATTGGTCCTAGCACAGAACCTTGTGGAACTCCATAATTAACTTTAGTCTGTGAAGAAGATTCCCCATTTACATGAACAAATTGTAATCTATTAGACAAATATGATTCAAACCACCGCAGCGCAGTGCCTTTAATACCTATGGCATGCTCTAATCTCTGTAATAAAATTTTATGGTCAACAGTATCAAAAGCAGCACTGAGATCTAACAGAACAAGCACAGAGATGAGTCCACTGTCCGAGGCCATAAGAAGATCATTTGTAACCTTCACTAATGCTGTTTCTGTACTATGATGAATTCTAAAACCTGACTGAAACTCTTCAAATAGACCATTCCTCTGCAGATGATCAGTTAGCTGTTTTACAACTACCCTTTCAAGAATTTTTGAGAGAAAAGGAAGGTTGGAGATTGGCCTATAATTAGCTAAGATAGCTGGGTCAAGTGATGGCTTTTTAAGTAATGGTTTAATTACTGCCACCTTAAAAGCCTGTGGTACATAGCCAACTAACAAGATAGATTGATCATATTTAAGATCGAAGCATTAAATAATGGTAGGGCTTCCTTGAGCAGCCTGGTAGGAATGGGGTCTAATAAACATGTTGATGGTTTGGATGAAGTAACTAATGAGAATAACTCAGACAGAACAATCGGAGAGAAAGAGTCTAACCAAATACCGGCATCACTGAAAGCAGCCAAAGATAACGATACGTCTTTGGGATGGTTATGAGTAATTTTTTCTCTAATAGTTAAAATTTTGTTAGCAAAGAAAGTCATGAAGTCATTACTAGTTAAAGTTAATGGAATACTCAGCTCAATAGAGCTCTGACTCTTTGTCAGCCTGGCTACAGTGCTGAAAAGAAACCTGGGGTTGTTCTTATTTTCTTCAATTAGTGATGAGTAGAAAGATGTCCTAGCTTTACGAAGGGCTTTTTTATAGAGCAACAGACTCTTTTTCCAGGCTAAGTGAAGATCTTCTAAATTAGTGAGACGCCATTTCCTCTCCAACTTACGGGTTATCTGCTTTAAGCTACGAGTTTGTGAGTTATACCACGGAGTCAGACACTTCTGATTTAAAGCTCTCTTTTTCAGAGGAGCTACAGCATCCAAAGTTGTCTTCAATGAGGATGTAAAACTATTGACGAGATACTCTATCTCCCTTACAGAGTTTAGGTAGCTACTCTGCACTGTGTTGGTATATGGCATTAGAGAACATAAAGAAGGAATCATATCCTTAAACCTAGTTACAGCGCTTTCTGAAAGACTTCTAGTGTAATGAAACTTATTCCCCACTGCTGGGTAGTCCATCAGAGTAAATGTAAATGTTATTAAGAAATGATCAGACAGAAGGGAGTTATCAGGGAATACTGTTAAGTCTTCTATTTCCATACCATAAGTCAGAACAAGATCTAAGATATGATTAAAGTGGTGGGTGGACTCATTTACTTTTTGAGCAAAGCCAATAGAGTCTAATAATAGATTAAATGCAGTGTTGAGGCTGTCATTCTCAGCATCTGTGTGGATGTTAAAATCGCCCACTATAATTATCTTATCTGAGCTAAGCACTAAGTCAGACAAAAGGTCTGAAAATTCACAGAGAAACTCACAGTAACGACCAGGTGGACGATAGATAATAACAAATAAAACTGGTTTTTGGGACTTCCAATTTGGATGGACAAGACTAAGAGACAAGCTTTCAAATGAATTAAAGCTCTGTCTGGGTTTTGGATTAATTAATAAGCTGGAATGGAAGATTGCTGCTAATCCTCCACCCCGGCCCGTGCTACGAGCATTCTGACAGTTAGTGTGACTCGGGGGTGTTGACTCATTTAAACTAACATATTCATCCTGCTGTAACCAGGTTTCTGTTAGGCAGAATAATCAATATGTTGATCAATTATTATATCATTTACCAACAGGGACTTAGAAGAGAGAGACCTAATGTTTAATAGACCACATTTAACTGTTTTAGTCTGTGGTGCAGTTGAAGGTGCTATATTATTTTTTCTTTTTGAATTTTTATGCTTAAATAGATTTTTGCTGGTTATTGGTAGTCTGGGAGCAGGCACCGTCTCTACGGGGATGGGGTAATGAGGGGATGGCAGGGGGAGAGAAGCTGCAGAGAGGTGTGTAAGACTACAACTCCAAATAAACCAAATAAAATAAATAAATATGAAATATGATTTTCCACTAGTATTACTGTTTGATTATTATAATGTATTGAGTAGTGAGTAATGAAACTTCAAACAAACATAAGCTCAGAGCAGAGCTGCAGATCACACACACACACACAGACATATACGCACACACAGTCATATTGAACTCGGTGTTTTGTGCCTCTGCCTCATGAGAAAATAGCAGTTTGTCCTCAACAGCGCTGCCAAGTGTGAGGCACAGAGTCAAGGGCTGATCTGAGTCCCTGCCTCGGCCCGCAAATAGTCTGTGAGGCTCACGAGTAAAGACTCAGTCCCACTTTTAATTTCTGCGATGTCGCCTCTTTCAGTAAATAATCATCAGAGCCCAGTTTGATAAACAGATGAATCTTCCACCATTGGCCTGTTTGAAACAGATTAAAATGCTCTTTCTTTCTCTGTTTAGCCTCCAGTTCAGCTGCTGAAGGCAGGACAACAGAAGCTCCAGTTCATGATGCTCAGGTAATATTTTCCATTCTGCAGTCGTTCACATACATTTTCCACACTTCCATACTTGTGTTCACTTTTATTCAGAGAACAGGAAGAAATTGTCGCGGTTTGTTGAGCTGACGTGATAAGTCCCGACTCATTTTCTCCTTTTAACCAAAACCCAACAATGAATGTTTATGAAAATAATTTGACATTGTGCAATTAAAAGTGGAAGGAAAAAAAATAGGATGGCTAATCTTTGCGATCAGTGTTGTTATTTTTAAGTGGGTTTGGGAAGTGTGAAGCTCATCAGTAACGTCACTCACCTTTCACTCCTGATACACTGCAGCCTGAAAATCAAATGTGGAGTCTGTCTTCAGGGTCTTTTGCCATGGTAACACTTGTGTGTGTGTGTGTGTGTGTGTGTGCGTGTGCGCGCGCCCACCCACAGTTTGCTCAGGTGGATCAATTTTGTGTGGTTGTTTCTATTAATACGAGTGAAGTGACATGCAGTGGCGTGAAGCGCACTCATGGTACAGCGAGTCCCAAGGAGGAAGTGCCAAATTTTGTGTCCACAGTGCAACAGGAAGTTTCAAATGTCAAACATTTCCTGGTTGACAAACGAGATCTCATGGAATCTTGCAGGAATACAGTGGCAAGTTCACACTGAAACAGGACATGCCAAATTTTGAGTCCACAGTGAGACAGGAAATGTCAAATGTTGAACACTTCCTAGCATGGCTGGTGCTAGAGCAGAGGCCAGGGTTGCAGTGGACTCCCCTGAAATCTGATTGGAGACACATGATTGACATGTCATGGCACTGCACGTCTGGTTGAAAAGAGCTGCATTTTGAAATCAGTGACACCTATTGACTGCTAGGCCCCTCCAGTACAGTAGCTGGTGCTGTGTACTGGAAGAAGAAAAATGTTTGACTCACAGACTCCAAATGCAGTGGTGGGCACAGTTCCGCTAATCGCTGATTAGCGAAGCTGACTTTTTTGTTAGCAGATTGAAAACTGCTACCATAGTGACTAAAACTTAACAGTCAAAATCATACATTTTAGTAGTTTATTTTAGTACTTACCTGTTGCATGTTTTGCAATGGTCAGATGGCTGTGAGCTCAGTCCTCCCTCAGCAGAAGAGAGTGGAGCGGGTCGGCTGCTGTTGCCCAAAAGGGAAAAAAGTAATTTACTTTGAACATGCAAAAAGACAGTGTGGAGGAGACATGAAGTGCAACACACTTTTCACTTATGGTTTTACTCATAAACAACTAATTCCACACAGTTTGTCAATATTAAGGGTAACTGTGTCATTGTTACAGAGAGCAAATATCACACACATGTCATATCTTTTAACCCCTCAAGCCCTAGAGCCTATTTCACCAAAATCACATACCCATACATTATGATTTATTTCTCAGCTTGTACAAGGTCAAAATTGTAAAAGTTTGGATCAGCTAAAAGACAGGTCCTAGGGGATGTTGTGGATGCAAAAAAAAATTGAAATTAAATAATATTTGGTGGGAGCAAATGAGGTTTTTTCCCAAAAAATGAATTCCGATTTATGTCTATATTTGCTTGGCGTTTCAGCTGTGGTTAGTTGATATGTGATTGAATTAGATTCTTTTGTAGAGGAGACTTTGCTTAACATTTTGATGTATAATAAGTGTATCTTAGTGTCAGCATTGGTTATTTATGAGTGTTCAAATGTTCCAAAACAAGACAAGGCTCCAAATTTGGGGACTCTAGGGTTTAAGAAGTTAAAGGAATGCGCTAAATTCTGAAGTTTTGAGCTTTTATCTGACACATGCCAAAAGGCTTTGTGGGAAATTCAGATGTTTTTTCGACCCACCCCCATCAAAATGCATCGAACACTGCCATCTACTGGGTAGGGATGGGTATTGGTAAGATTTTATTGTTCGATACCATTATCGATTCCGCTTATCAATTCAATTCCTTATCAGTTCCCTCATCAATACCTCCTGTGA
This sequence comes from Thalassophryne amazonica, assembly GCF_902500255.1. NCBI lineage: Eukaryota > Metazoa > Chordata > Actinopteri > Batrachoidiformes > Batrachoididae > Thalassophryne > Thalassophryne amazonica. Next base: position 115,573,005 of record NC_047110.1, on the reverse strand, counting down.
ATTTTCTGTCTACTAAAAGTAGGCTTTACAGGTTTTCTATGTCAACATTTTATTCAGTCTTAAAGTAAATAAATATGAAATTTGTCACTGGATCCTTGATCTCTGGACATAAATAGAAATAAATAAAATCTGTAGTTTTTGTCAAAAGCATTTCCTTTCAGACTTTAATGACATGATTGTCTCTCCATATGTCTGAGCTGAGCTCAGCCAGCTGCTGGAGTCTGCAGGTCTACAGCTATACAGTCTCGGGCTGCTGCACTTCAGCCAGGACTTCTCATTTTGGGAGGAAAAAAAAACATTTTGGTCAATTGCAGTTTATTGTTTGTATTACAACATTTCGAAAGATGTGTCATTTGATTTAAATGGCGAATTGCTTTGAAGTTATTAATTCCGAATGGACTCGACTCAGCAGAGAGCGGCGCAGCATTTGGAGCAACGGAACAGAGGATGATTCTCGTTTCTTTCTTGCAACAAGATAGGAGTCACAGTGAGTCACTTTAATCTGCACAAAAGTGACTCATGATTGACATCTTAATGGCTTTGAGAGGGGTTAAGAAGTGGAGTTGCTGCTTCTGAAGAGGCGTGAAACAATGAACCAATGAAGCAACAGATCAAAGCAGTGCTTCACTGGTTCAAAGTTCAAGGCAAAGTTGCGCTACAAAAATGGTTTATTACAGACCAGATAATCACTGTAGAGAAATGATCATTTTCCCGTCAAACGCCCTCAAAATAATGGCCGCCAATAAGGGAATCAATAAGCAAAAAGGCTATCGATGACAGTGGATCGAATCATTTCTTAACGATACCCGAAAAGAACTGGTTCCCAGTACCCATCCCTACTACTGGGTGGGAGTATGAATAGCAGCTTGTGTTGGTCGTGAATTATCCTTCACAAACAGAATTTTCAGTTATTTGTAAAGACCAACACATGTTTCAGTAACCTGTGTGTTGGTTTTTACAAATAAATAAACCAACCAGTGAAGGAGACTCATTTTTCCTCAATAATTTCTTTCAGCAAGTGTCAGATATTTCAGATATGTCATATGTGTGATATTTGCTCTCTGTAAAAATGACAGTTACCGATACTATTGACAAACTGTCTGGAATTACAGTAGTTGTTTATGAGTAAAACTGTAAGTGAAAAGTGTGTTGCACTTCATGTCTCCTCCACACTGTCTCTTTGTACATGTTGAACGTAAGTTACTCCAGTGCCGAGTCCTGGAGCAGAGCAGGGTGGAGACACACACTGCCCCAGCAGTCAGCAGGCTCCAGAGGCGAAGAACACAGGAATTCAGGTAGAGACTCAGGTAGCGGTTAGCTGTAACTTCAGCTAAAAATTTCTGCGGTTTAAGGGTTTAGCATTATTCTTTATATTTTTGTGTATTTCTTGTATTTAAAATGGCATAAACAAATTAAAATGTGTGAAATTCCAAGTGTTCCAATACTTTTGGAGGGCACAGTATCCTAACCTTACGATGAGTGCAAAACGAGTGTGGTATTATTACTGTTTTGTTTATGAAGGTTTAGTTTTCACTGTTGTGGCACTTTGTGTCAAATCAGAGTCATGTCGTATATCATATCGATCTGACAATGTTGAGATATGATAATTTGGCCGTATGGTACAGCCCTGCTGTCAACTAGCTGAAAACCTTGAATATTAATTTACATCTGCATTTAAAAAAAAATGTGGGGTGGAGCCCCCCAGAAGCTGAAAGGCAGAAAAAAAGAAAAATACTTAAAAAGGATGGGGTGTCATTGGGGGGCAGAGCTCCCCTAGAAGCTGAAAGGTTTTAGCCATGCTAATGTGCCCCTGAACCATTTACTCCAAAAAAACAAAAAACAAACAAAAAAAAAAACAGTCTGAAGTCCGAAGGACATGGTGAGATGCTGAAGAGCTTTGCTCGTTCACACATACACATTACACAAAAAAACACCAGTCTCTGTGACTGATACAGTGACCACCATCACCACCATACTTTAATTTAAGGTGGTATTCAATTTCAATTCAATTTTATTTATATAGCGCCAAATCACAACAAACAGTTGCCCCAAGGCACTTTATATTGTAAGGCAAGGCCATACAATAATTACGTAAAAACCCCAAAGGTCAAAACGACCCCCTGTGAGCAAGCACTTGGCGACAGTGGGAAGGAAGCATGCGGTGTCTGAGGCTTCATTGTTTTTAAGCCACTTCTTCAAAAATACCAAAACAAAAAATGCACTACCTGGCACAGATCCAGTGGTGATGTACGATTGTGTGTAACACAAATATGAACATGAGTGTTGCTGAGGCGTCCGGAGGTTTCTATCTTGAAAACCGTCAATCTGCAGGTTTCACAAACTGCTGATTGTAACCTTGTTTTGATTCTCGTCCACCTGTAGGTGGAGCCAGAGGCCTCAGCTGCACAACACTTGCCTCACTCTGAGGATGGCGAAGGCGACAACTGCACCATCTGCTTTGAGCCATGGACGACGGCGGGCGAGCACCGGCTGGCTGCCTTACGCTGCGGTCACCTGTTTGGCTTCACCTGCATCCAGCGCTGGCTGAAAGCACAGAGCCCGAATGCCAAGTGCCCACAGGTCAGGGAAGGCGCCGGAACTATCACAGTTTAATCACTTCTGTGATTTTAACTTTGTTCTGGGCTTATTCCTCAGTCCAGTGGCAAAATGTGTAATTACAGAAGTGATCACACATTTAAAGTCTGGCTGATTCTTTTTATTTACGTGATTAGGGTTTAGTTTCAGAACTTCCAGTTCTCACAAATTTTGTATTATTTTTTAAAGTTATATCAAACAAGTAAGTTGTCCATAAGGGCAGGGACACGACTTTACCTGTCTGTCAGTTAGTTAGTTTATTAATCAAATTAATAAACAGTCAAGGTGGAAATTGGGCTACTGCTGGGCGAAGACGACGACGAAGAAGAGGAGGAGAACATTTCCACAAACAGCGGGAGAAGAAAACTAGAAGGGTGGAAATAAGAGTGGGGACTTTGAATGTTAATACGAGGTCTGTCCATAAAGTATAGGTCCTTTTTATTTTTTTCAAAAACTATATGGATTTCATTCATATGTTTTTACGTCAGACATGCATGAACCCTCGTGCGCATGCGTGAGATTTTCCACGCCTGTCGGTGATGTCATTCGCCTGTGAGCACTCCTTGTGGGAGGAGTCGTCCAGCCCCTCGTCGGAATTCCTTTGTCTGAGAAGTTGCTGAGAGACTGGCGCTTTGTTTGAAAAAAAATTTTTCTAAACCTGTGAGACACATCGAAGTGGACACGGTTCGAAAAATTAAGCTGGTTTTCAGTGAAAATTTTAATGGCTGATGAGAGATTTTGAGGTGACACTGTCGCTTTAAGGACTTCCCACGGTGCGAGACGTTGCTCAGCGCTCTCAGGCGCCGTCATCAGCCTGTTTCAAGCTGAAAACCTCCACATTTCAGGCTCTATTGATCCAGGACGTCGAGAGAGAACAGAGAAGTTTCAGAAGAAGTCGGTTTCAGCATTTTATCTGGATATTCCACTGTTAAAGGAGATTTTTTAATGAAAGACGTGCGGACGGGTCCGCGCGTCGGGACGCAGCCGACGCGGAGCGGCGGCACAGGAAAAACACCTCCGTGTTGATAACCATTTGTAAAATCCAGGCGGCTTTTGATGGCTTTCAGTGGAGTGAGTATATGAGAAATTGTTTAACAGCTGGACATGTTCCAACTTGTCCTTAAGGCTTCCAGCAGAGGTGTTTTTCCTGTGGCGGAGCGTCGCGGCGGCTGCGAGCCGACGCGCGGACCCGTCCGCATGTCTTTCATTAAAAAAATCTCCTTTAACAGTGGAATATCCGGATAAAATGCTGAAACCGACTTCTTCTGAAACTTCTCTGTTCTCTCACGACGTCCTGGATCAATAGAGCCTGAAATGTGGAGGTTTTCAGCTTGAAACAGGCTGATGACGGCGCCTGAGAGCGCTGTGCGACGTCTCGCACTGTGGGAAGTCCTTAAAGCGACAGTGTCACCTCAAAATCTCTCATCAGCCATTAAAATTTTCATTGAAAACCAGCTTAATTTTTCGAACCGTGTCCACTTCGATGTGCCTCACAGGTTTAGAAAAAAATTTGATCAAACAAAGCGCCAGTCTCTCAGCAACTTCTCAGACAAAGGAATTCCGACGAGGGGCTGGACGACTCCTCCCACAAGGAGTGCTCACAGGCGAATGACGTCACCGACAGGCGTGGAAAAACTCACGCATGCGCACGAGGGTTCAAGCATGTCTGACGTAAAAACATATGAATGAAATCCATATAGTTTTTTAAAAAAATAAAAAGGACCTATACTTTATGGATAGACCTCGTAGTATGACTGGTAAAGGGAGAGAGCTGGCTGATATGATGGAGAGGAGAAAGGTAGACATATTGTGTGTGCAAGAGACCAAGTGGAAGGGAAGTAAGAGTAGGAGCATCGGCGGTGGGTACAAGTTGTACCATGGTGAGGACAGGAAGAGAAATGGTGTTGGAGTCATTTTAAAGGAAGAGTATGTTAAAAGTGTGTTGGAGGGTAAGCGAGTGTCTGACAGGGTGATGAGTGTGAAGTTGGAAATTGAAGGGGTGATGATGAATATCATCAGTGCATATGCCCCACAGGTAGGTTGTGGGATGAAGGAGAAAGAAGATTTCTGGAGTGTATTAGATGAGGTGGTGGAGAGTGAACCCAAGCATGAAAGAGTGGTGATAGGAGGAGACTTCAATGGGCATGTTGGTGAAGGGAACAGAGGTGATGAGGAAGTAATAGGTAGATATGGTATCAAGGATAGGAATGGGGAAGGACAGATGGTAGTTGATTTTGCAAAAAGGATGGAAATGGCTGTGGTGAATACCTACTTTAAGAAAAGGGAGGAGCACAGGGTAACATAAGAGTGGAGGAAGGTGCACACAGGTGGACTACATTCTTTATAGGAGATGCAAGCTAAAAGAAATCAGACTGTAAGGTGGTGGCAGGAGAGAGTGTCACTAGACAGCATAGGATGGTTGTTTGTAGGATGACTTTAGAGGTAAAGAAGAAGAGAGTGAGAGCTCAACAAAGGATCAGATGGTGGAAGCTGAAGGAGGAAGACTGTTGTGTGAAATTTACTGAGCAGGTGAGAGAAGCACTGGATGGAGGGGAAGCAGTTTTGGACAACTGGAAAAGTACTGCAGATGTGGTGAGGGAGACAGCAAGGACAGTACTGGGTATGACATCTGGACAGTGGAAGGAAGACAAGGAGACTTGTTGGTGGAATGAAGAGGTCCAGGAAAGCATAAGGAGAAAGAGTTTGGTGAAAACGTTTTGGGATAGTCGGAGAGATGAAGAAAGTAGACAGGAGTACAAGGAGATGCGGCGTAAGGCGAGAAGAGAAGTGGCAAAAGCAAATGAAAAGGCATATTGTGAGCTGTACAAGAAGTTGAATAGTAAGGAAGGAGAAAAGGAGCTGGAAAGGATGTGCAGCAGGTTAGGTCGGTAAAAGATGCACATGGTAATGTGCTGACAAGTGAGGAGTGTGTGCTGAGAAGGTGGAGGGAATATTTTGAAGAGCTGATGAATAAAGAAAATGAGCGAGAGAAAAGGCTGGATGATGTGGTGAGAGTAAATCAGGAAGTACAAGAGATTAGTAAGGAAGAAGTGAGGGCTGCTATGAAGAGGATGAAGAGTGGAAAGGCAGTTGGTCCAGATGACATTCCAGTGGAGGCATGGAAATGTCTAGGAGAGATGGCAGAGTTTCTAACCAGATGGGTGGAGAGAGGAGAAGCTTCCAGAAGGACAACCATCTCTGCAGCAATCCACCAATCAGGTCTGTATGGTAGAGTGACCAGACAGAAGTCACTCCTTAGTAAAAGCCACATGGCAGCCCACCTCGAGTTTGACAAAAGGCACCTGAAGGACTCTCAGACCAGGAGAAACAAAATTCTCTGGTCTGATGAGATAAAGATTGAACTCTTCGGCGTCATGTTTGGAGGAAACCAGGCATCATCTTGACAATGAAGCATGGTGGTGGCAGCATCATGCTGTGGGGATGTTTTTCAGCAGCAGGAACTGGGAGACTAGTCAGGATTGAGGGAAAGATGAATGCAGCAATGTACAGAGACATCCTGGATGAAAACCTGCTCCAGAGCGCTCTTGACCTCAGACTGGGGCGACAGTTCATCATTCAGCAGGACAATGACCCTAAACACACAGCCAAGATATCAAAGGAGTGTCTTCAGGACAACTCTGTGAATGTCCTTGAGTGGCCCAGCCAGAGTCCAGACCTGAATCAGACTGAACATCTCTGGAGAGATCTAAAAATGTCGGTGCGCTGACGCTCCCCATTCGACCTGATGGAGCTTGAGAGGTGCTGCAAAGAGGAATGGACCAAACTGCCCAAAGATCGGTGCACCAAGCTTGTGGCATCATATTCAAGAAGACTTGAGGCTGGAATTGCTGCTAAAGGTGCATCAACAAAGTATTGAGCAAATGCTGTGAATACTTATGGACACGTGATTTATTAGTTTTTCTTTTTAATTGCAAATTTCAAATACACTTTTTTCATGTTGTCATTATGGGGTGTAGTGAGTAGAACTTTGAGGGGAAAAAATGAATTTACTCCATTTTGGAATAAGGCTGTAACAGAACAAAACGTGGAAAAAGTGAAGCGCTGTGAATACTTTCTGGGAGCCCTGTAAGCACGTTGTGGCTTCTGCTCCATTTCTTATTTGAATCTCAAAATTTAGTAAAATGGCATTTATAATTGTCAGAAGTTTATGATTTTTGGGGAGAGGTGATGGTCTAGTGGTTAAGCGTTGGGCTTCAGACCAGAGGATCCTGAGTTCAAATCCCAACCTGACTGGAAAATCACTTAATCCCCTAGGGCCTAGTTAAAAAATAATGAAGCCAAAGTGTGACATAACCATCAAAATTTAAAAGTGGTCTTTTTTGTGAAATGTTATGATTTTAGGTATGGTTATATATCAGAGTTTCAATATTTCTATTGGACTCGGTTCAGTCATTGCTAGAAATTATCAGTGCATACATATATATTATAATGTGCTAGAGCGTAACATTTGCGACAACAGTTGGAGGTATCTTCTTTAGTCTGCAGAAGCCTGAAACAAAGAAATTCTGTCCCTTAGTTCCTGGTATTATTGAACAAGTAATATAATTATTCTGTTGAAGCAGAGTAGGAGATACACAAATAAATTAAGGACTTATTCTCAGTGTTACGCTTGCGACAGTTTTACCTTGCTTTAGAAACATGATGTTTTTTTCTAGGAAATGACATTTCTGCCTTTATAAAAATGTATCACTGTGTGTTAGTATGAAGCACAAACAAACTGACAAAATACAAGGTTATTTCTTTAACATTCAACTTTAAATGATAATGCTAAATATCAATGTCACACAAAATTGATGAAAAAAGTGCTATTTTTGGGGAAGATTTCATGCATATCTCTGGAACCGTGTGGAATTTTTCCATGAAATTTTCAGTACCTGTCAAAGAGACTATAGGCAACTCACAGATAAATCTGGATGGTGCTAAATAAAATAATGGCTTGTTCATGACAAATGCAATGCAAATCAGAAGTTAGGCTTGATTATTTTTGAACTAGGCCCTAGTTGTTCCCGGTGTGTAGTGAGCGCCTGGTATGGCAGCACCCTGACATCGGGGTGAATGTGAGGCATCATTGTAAAGCACCTTGAGCGTCTGGTGCAGATGGAAAAGCACTATATAAATGCAGTCCATTTACCATTTATTTTTGGGTAAACAAACTTTGACCTCCCAGTATTAATTTATAAAAATTTTGATTCTGAGACTTATTTGATTTTTGAGTTTTAAGATGTGAACATTTGCCGTAAGGATGGAATTTCTCCTGACAAGCACAACTTCGAGTTGTAAATAATGTCAGTAGTTTGATACTTGTTGCTTTTAAGTCTTATAATGATATTTTTAAAAGTGCAAAAAAGGACAGACAGAACATTGTAAATGTTTAAGTCAGAATTTTATTCTGACGTTTCTAGCTGTCCATTAACTCATTGGCATGTTTGGTTTGGAGGGACGAGCAGCTGTGAGTGGCACCATCTGGTTCCACCCCTGGATTTGCTGTTTGTCTCAGGGATGGAAGCACAAAATAAAAGAAAAAACATCAGACATCTACCACAGGAAGTGCTGTCTGTGTGGGGACATAAAAGTTTAAAGGTTCTTTTTTTTTTTTAAATCTCTTCTTCTCTTTCGCTTCAGTGTAATAAGAAGGCAAAGCGCTCTGACATCGTGCTGCTTTACGCCCCAAAGCTCAGGGCGCTGGATAACTCTGAGCAGGAGAGTCTGAAGAAGTGAGTCATCCGTTGTATGTCGGCTCAAATGTCAACGCCCCCTGTGTGTGGTGTTGTTGACATGACGTGTTTCTGTCCAGGTCTCTGGAGCAGGAGCAGTCCCTGAGGCGGAAAGCTGAACTGGAATCAGCCCAGTACAAACTCAAGCTGCAGGTCGTCACCAGCAACCTCGGACAAGTGCAACAAGAGCTGCAGGTATGAGAGCGTTTTCCCTTCAGGTTAATAACCTTCACGCCTAACGTCAGACGACGGTAAAAAGCCTTCATCCTGAGCAAGATTTCTGGTTACGGCTCCAGCAGATCATGAAATCAGGAGGTTTGGGGGGCATCTCATTTCCACCACTTGTTCCTTCATGTCTTTACACTAAGTTCATGACTGTAGGTGAGGACAGGAGCATACATGGTTCAGCTTTTCCTTCACCACGATGTTCATAAAACATCAAATGGCGCCTGAATCCATCTGTCTGATCATTTTCAGAGTAAACAAATAAACTAAGTGTTGGTTGCAGCCGTCAACGTTTCTCTGAACGTGATGCAGGAGCCTGAGATGATCTGCATCTGGAAAGCTAAAGATGCCCCCGCTTCTCTGGGGTGCAGCAGATGGATGGTTACTTTTGGGGGGTGGGGATGGACCAGAGGTCTCCCTGGACGGGTCCATAGGGTCATGTCTGACCAATCACAGATTGAACCTTCAGACGTCTGGTGGGTTGGTGTTTGCTCATGGTTGGACTGTTGTGGTGTCGGCAGCATCATCTACTTCAGCAGATGTTCCTGTTGCAGACCACGTCACTTCCTCTTTGACTGAGCGTCATTCTCTCACACACAGACGTCCGGTCAGATGTCAGTCTGCTCTCACACAAACCTTCCGGCACGTCTCAGGAAACTGTTGGTGTCAGGCTTTGTTTGAATAATTCTGCATGTTGTGGAGCTCCAACCTTCACAGAATGGAGACCTCGCCCTTCTGTCTGTCTGTAGGAGCTGAAGGCTCTGATGGCCCAGGCCGGCAGGAGTCAGGCTCCTTCCTCCAGTGTCCTCAGTCTGTCTCAAACGGCATGCAGTACCAGAACACACCAGTACGGTTTCTGTAAGGCGGTTCTGGTGTCGCAGGCGGGCGGCTGCCGGGTTTTAAGCTTCTGCGACCCTCTGAGCTGCCTGCTGGCCTCGCAGCCTTCCCCTCACTCCACTCTGGTACCAGGTGAGGACATGACCTCCCTTCCTTCCGTTTCCTTCCTTCCTCTTTTCATTTTTCTTTTCACGCTTTTTTTTATATCTTATTTTCCTCTCGTTTTGTTTCCTTTTTTATTTTATTTTTGTTATTCTTTTTTCATAGCAGAGTTTCAGCTCCTCCTCAGTGTCTGAGACCCACTGGTTCTCTGTGAAACACTGGACTCGGTGCTCTGAGTCATTGTGGTTTGTTGTGCGGCAGGTTGGGGTGTGAAGAAGGTGAGCGCAGTCAATATGAAGGCGGGTCCCTACGTTCCCATCCACAGCAAACAGATCCGAGGTCTGTCCTTCAACATGCACGACGGCAGTCTGCTGCTGTCCGCCTCGCTGGACAACACACTCAAACTGACCAGGTACGTGCACTCCGGCGGGATGAGCGGGTGTCGCATTGATGTGCTGCAACGCTGCAGCAAGCAGCATTTTCTATTTTGAAACCGAATAGAAGTTTTTAACATTCATTTTAATAATTCTGTTTAAAACGCACATTCCTGTCTGGACCATAAGTATTTGGACAGACACATTTTGGGATTTTGTCCAAATGTTTAAATTTGTGTGTGTGTGTGTGTGTGTGTGTGTGTGTGTGTGTGTGTGTGTGTGTGTGTATATATATGTGTATATATATATATATATATATATATATATATATACACACACACTAGGGATTCAGAGATCCACAATTTTTCACTTCTGATCTGATACTTAAATTTTGGTGGTATCTGTAGACACTGATACTTATCCAGTACCAGAGCTCTGTTTGCCTTAATGTTATTATCATTATTGTTGATTTTTTTATGAGGATTTTTTTTTTATCCCCAGTTATAAAGCTTCATGATGAAGTGGTATGGTTGTCCATTCGGCTGCTCCCGTTTTGTGTTCGGGGTCACCACAGCGGATACAACCAGATCCGCATTGATATTTGGCACAGGTTTTACGCCGGATGCCCTTCCTGACGCAACTCCAGTGTTACCTGGAGAAAGACGCACAGCCGCTGGTGTTCCAAAGAGGTCTCCCATCTAAGTACTAACCAGGTCCCACACTGTTTAGCTTCTGAGATCTGACGGGATCAGGCTGACACAGAGCAGATCTATAGTGGAGGTTTTTCTTTCAAAGAAGGCCTGAAAGTTCAGCTACAATTTGTCAGTAGGTCCATCCGAGATGCAAGCCTAGATTTGACTTGTTTCAGTGTAAGAACTAAGTACTTTTATTTATTTTTTGGTGATTTCTTGTGGCATTTTGGAAATGCTGAAAGGCACTCCTTCCTCAAAACAGTGCATGTACTTTTGCACAATTTTTGTGGCACCCCTGTGGGAAAAAAAAATCAAATCAAATCTTTATTGATGAAAACTGACATAGATTTTCTAGAGAAAAGACACCTCCCTCCCTCTCCCCCTCCCTGTGTGTCTCTCTCTGTCCAAGAAATTTGCTCTGTAGAATGCTGAAACGCATGTAAATGTAAAAGAAAGATATCTGATTGATGGTACCCACTTAAACGGCGCCATTGTTGGATCAGTGGCTGAAGTTTCACCTCTTGAACACCAGATGGCAGACCCACCCAGATTACATGTACAGTTTTAAAGATGGAACATGTTTCCAAAATGGCACAAAAACCACCAAAAAATTTATAAAAGTACTAAATTTACCATACCATCTTTATTTATAAAGCATTTTACTGCAACCAAAGCTGACCCAAAGTGCTGTACACTAAAACATACAGTTAAACCATTAAGACATATGTACAAGTTAATAAATAAATATACCCCCCCCCCCCCCCCAAAAAAAAAACCAATGTCATCTAAAAAGTAAGTCTTAGCACGGTTGAAAGCCAAGGAAAAAAGAAAAACGATGGCGCCTAAAAATGGCCAATGAAGGTGCCTCTTACACCCAAAGGCAAACTGTTCCACAGTTTAGGTCCAACAACAGAAAAGGTCCTGCCCCCTCTGAGCTTCCTTTTAGATCTTGATACCTCCAGGAACAGCTGGTCAGCTGACCTGAGAGATCAACAAGGTATATAAGAGTGGAGAAGCCCAGAGAGGTACAATGGGGCTAAGCCATGAAGAGACTTAAAAACAAAGATGAGAATTTTAAAATGAACCCTAAAATATACAGGTAACCAATAAAGAGATGCCAAGGCAGGGGTAATGTGCTCTCTCCTTTGAGTTCCCACATAAAGCGAGTTACAGTAGTCCAACCAAAATGAGATGAAAGCATGGATCACTGTCTCAAAATGCTGTCTAGAAAGAAAGGGTTTTACTGTAGCCAAATGCCTTAAATGATAAAAGCTGGATTTTACTACAGCTCCAATTTGGCTGTACATTTTAAAATGACTATCCACCTTAAAACCGAGATCTCTAAGGCTCCCAAATCAACAGAGGAAGACTCACGTGGACCACAAGGTCCATACACTATCACCCTTCTTTTCTTTTCATTAAAATTTAAAAAATTCAAAGCCATCCAAGCTTTCATATCATTTCAACATACCAGAAGCTGATTCAAGGGAATGACATCCTTCTGTTTCAAGGGCAAGTAAATTTGGCAGTCATCTGCATAACAATGGAATAAATCCCATGTCTTCTAAGAATAGAGCCCAAAGGCAGCAGATGGAGTGAAAAAAGCAGTGGCCCCAGAATAGAGCCCTGTGGAACGCCACATGTCAATGGAACTGCAGACGATTCTGAACCAAGAATATTCACTGAAAAAGTTCTATCTGCCAGACAAAAACGAAACCATTTGAGCGCAGTACCACCAGTGCCCACTAACTGATATAATTGAGATATTAAAATATTATGGTCAACAGTGTCAAATGCAGCAGTTAAATCAGGCATAACTAAAATAACATAGTGACCAGAATCGCATGCAAGAAAATGTCATTAAAGACCCTTATTAAGGCAGATTCTGTACTATGAAGGGTTTTAAACCCTGACTGGAACTCCTCCAAGATACCATTCTCATCCAAAAACTGCTTCAGTTGACAAAATACAGTCTTCTCCAAAACCTTAGAAATTTACTCATATTTGGAGTCAGTCTGGGTAAATCACTGGGTGCTTCCTCTCCGTTGTGATGAAAAGTTGTTCAGTGACCAGCATCAGTACATTTATTTCTGTCATTTCTAGCAAGTAATATAGTGAGAAGGATATCAGTTAATTATGACCCGGCGTGTTCTTACCTGCTGAACCACAGAGAACTGGACAGATGACAAAATTCACCAAACCAGTCACACTGTATAACAGTCATCCATTCATAGTAAATACATTGTCATGAAATCAAGGCTTGAGTCATATTTTGTTTCCCGATAAGAGTTAAATTTCACTGTGTTTTAAACCAAGAAAAACTGGCCAAAGTGCTCTCAGAATGCACCAAATTCCACCTTTTTTAAAAATTTTGCTTGCGCCTCGTGCTGGTGACACACACACCGTCCACTCAGAAAAATGTCAAAAAAAAATTCAGTTGCTTGCAGCCATCACAGTTTTGTCTGCGTGCGTGTGAGTGAGACATAGCATGTTCAAACACACACACCTCTATCTGCAGGTCGGGTCAGGTTTGGGTTGTAAATGTTTGTGGGTCAGGAGGCACAGATCAGCTCTCATGATGGGTGTACATAGGTTAAAAAAACAAAAAAAAACCCTGACCCGCGCGTCTCTCACTCACTCCTCTCTGCAGTGAACGTAAACGTGTGTGTGTGTGTGTGTGCGCGCGTGTGTCTGTCTGTGTCTGTGTGCATGTGCGCGCTTATTTCAGTCTGCAGACGAACACGGTGGTTCAGACCTACAACACTAGTAAACCCGTGTGGAGCTGCTGCTGGTGTCTGGACAACAGCAACTACGTCTACGCAGGTCTGAACAACGGGTCTGTGCTCGTCTACGACACCAGAGACACCAGCACGCACGTCCAGGAGCTGCTGCAGCCGCTGCCATCCCGGTACACACACTCTGCACGTCCAGATAACACCGGCCACAGAATTCTAACCCTTTAACAGTTCTGTGAATAGTTTCTGATGGTTTCCTGAAGCTGATGACTTGTTGACGTCTGACATTTGCAGGTGTCCAGTGGCGTCTCTGTGCTACATGCCTCGGGCGGCGTCGAGCTCCTTCCCCTGCGGGGGGCTGATCGCCGGGTCCCTGGAGGGGGGCTGCTTCTGGGAACAAGCAGACGAAACCACCTACAGGGCACACGTGCTGCCGCTGGAAGCTGCCGGCTGTACCGACATCCAGGTGGAGCCGGAGAGCCGCCACTGTCTGGTGACGTACCGGCCCGGTGAGGCCCCGACCCAGACTGTTCCCCTCTGATTTAAACAGTTTCTCACTAACTTGAACTGGTTTCTAAATTCTGACCACAAACAATCAGTCCTGCATTTTGCTGCCAGCAATTATTCTCCATTTTCTTTTATTTCATTTTTAATGTTGACCTCTGGCTTAAAAAAATGTATTTTAAAATTTTGGAGTATTTTGTAGCTTTTTATTGATCTGAAACGTGTCAGGATTTCACTACAGGAAGGGCATCCAGTGTAAAACTTGTGCCAGTTCAACATCCAGATCCACCTCAGGTCTGCTGTGGGGACCCCGAGTGAAAACGAGGGAGCTGCCAATGCGACTGACTTTTTTTTATTATTGTTATTATTATATTTTGCTGTACAAACGGTTCTCATCACCCCCTGTAGGTCGCACCAACCCGACGCTGCGCTGCGTCCTGATGGCACTGAACCGGACGCCGCCGGTGGACTCGGCCCGGCTCCCGACCTGCTCCTGCTCTCCAGTGCAGACGTTCAGCGCCGGCACATCCAGCAAACTGCTCACTAAGAACGCCGTCTTCAAGAGTCCGGACGGAGGCGGGACTCTGGTGTGTGCCGGTGACGAAGCCTCCAACTCAACCATGGTCAGTGTAGCGTGGCGGTCAGGTCCAAACACTCCCTCTCTCATCACACCACATTCTCTCATTCTCCTTTCCTCTGTTGTCTCCTTTCCTTTGTTCCTTTCCTCCTCTGCCGTCTCCTTTCCTCTCTCTCAGGTTTGGGACGTGGGGAGCGGCGCTCTGCTGCAGAAGCTTCCGGCTGACCTCCCGGTGTTGGACATCAGTCCGTTCTCGCTGAACGGCGAACACTTCTTAGCATCTCTCACTGAAAAGATGGTGAAGCTCTACAGGTGGGAGTGAGGGAGGCTCCGCCCCCCAGCCATCTGCACAAGTGGAAATGACAGTCCATGGAATTATGGGAAATTGAATGCTGCTAAATGTTTATCTGTAGCAGGACATTACAAAGTTATTTTTAAACTCTGCAATGTTGCAGCTTCTGGTGACCTTTGACCTGTGCAGAGAGCTGGCCGGGCTCTTTTTCAGGCCAGAATCGACGACGCAGTGTTGAGGTTCTGCTCTTCATAACGATCCTGTCGTGTTTACACCAAGTCAGATCGCGATACCAGAGTCAATCCTGGCGTTTTTGTTGGCCTGAGTGATGAAACCGCGGCTTCGGGTTCACGCTGTTGTGAAAATGCAGGTGCTCACATTTTACCGGCTTCCTCACACCAAGCAAGAAGGTTAGAGCTTCGTCCACCAGGGGACAGTGTGGTGCTCAGTCCCAAACTGTCCAAACTTTTTTTGCTTTGCTGTTCCTCAGTGAGTTTCCTATGATTTGCTGCTGTGATTATGTCGCCCCCTCACAGCTGATGTGGGTACTGCAGCTGATGACTGCGGCACAAAAGTATCGTTTGGTTAAACTTCAGTTAATGTGGCTTCAGTGCTCCTCAAACCTCAAGTGACACATTTAAGGAGCTGCAACAACTTTTAAAGAAATTCTTCAAATGAATGAATGATGGTTTTGATTTTTATTTTCTGTTCCCAGAAACAAACAAATCCACAGACACTCTTGCAGTTTCTCAACTTCAATCATTCAGTTTTGATTTCTTTCTGAAGCCGAGTGCCAAAGGTCTCCTCTGTATGTTTGACTTTTTCTTCAGAAAATTGTGTAAATCTGTTTATATTTTTAACAGCTGTTTGTTTATGACTTAAGAGTTAATAAAAATTATTTTCTTCAAGGAGTTGGAGGAGATTTAGGAATTATTATTTTTAGGTTTCTTGTTTTTTCTGGCTTCAATCTGGAAAGTTCAAAAGTCAGCAGATCAGTTTAATGTTTCACCCACATTTGTTGACTTAATTTAATTTATTCAAAGACTAGACGAGCGTGAAACACATCAGTCACAGTCTTGGAATTTTATGTTTAACATGTTTGTTTCTTATCATTTTTATCTTATAAATTAAGATAATTGTTCGTGTTATCTTGTACGTAGCTCCTTCTTACCCCCACTGGCCGAAGGCCCAAAGGGGGAATTGTGTCGTGGCGATTTCCTTCCATCTCAAAAAGGATATAAGCAGTCAGAAATCAACTCCACACACTTTCAGGTGAAATTTTGGTTAACTTGGTACAAGTCCTTCAAACACTTGAACGGCCTGAGGTGGAGTGGTTAATGCACTTGGTGTCAGTGCACAACCCCTGCCACATTTCTCCATTTAATGTGGAGTTGCGTCAGGAAGGACATCCGGTGTAAAACTTGTGCCAATTCAACATGTGACCCTGAGTGAAAAACAAGGGAGCAGCTGAAGGGACTCGCTTGTACCAAAGTAGCATTTGCCAGTGAGGTCAGAGTGCTCTCATTTATTTATTTACTCTGATTACTGTTCAGTTTTTCATTATTAAGAATTTACAGGTGCTGGTCATATGATTAGAATATCATGAAAAAGTTGCTTTATTTCAGTAATTCCATTCAAAAAGTGAAACTTGTATATTATATTCATTCATTCCACACAGACTGATATATTTCAAGTGTTTTTCTTTTAATTAACTCCAAACACCTCCGAAGGCCCTTAACTTGTCTCTCAGTCTGGTTCTGTGGGCGAAACAATCACAGGGCAGACTGCTGACTGGATGTCTTCTCTGGGCTAAAGACAAAAAGGACTCTGGACTGCTGCTGAGTGCTCCAAAGTTATGTTCTCTGATCAAAGTACATTTTGCATTTCCTTTGGAAATCAAGGTTCCAGAGGCTGGATGAAGAGAGGAGAGGCACAGAATCCATGTTGCTTGAGGTCCAGTGTAAAGTTTCCACAGTCAGTGATGGTTTGGGTGCTGTGTCATCTGCTGGTGTTGGTCCACTGTGTTTTCTGAGGTCCGAGGTCAACGCGGCCATCTGTTGTAGAGCACTTCATGCTTCCTGCTGCTGACAACTTTATGGAGATGCAGATTTCATTTTCCAACAGGACTTGGCACCTGCACACAGTGCCAAAGCTACCAGTACCTGGTTTAAGGACCATGGTACCCCTGTTCTTAATTGGCCAGCAACTCACCTGACCTTTAACCCCATAGAAAATCTATGGGGTAGTGTGAAGAGGAAGATGCCACACGCCAGACCCAACAATGCAGAAGAGCTGAAGGCCTCTATCAGAGCAACCTGGGCTCTCACACCACCTGAGCAGTGCCACAGACTGATCGACTCAGTGCCACGACGCATTGCTGCAGGAATTCAGGCAACACGAGCCCCAACTACGTATTGAGTGCTGGACATGCTCATACTGTTCAGTTGGCCAACATTTCTAAAAATCCCTTCTTTTTTTTTTTTGTATTGATCTTAAGTAATATTCAAATTTTCTGAGATACTGAATTTGGGATTTTGGCAGTTAAAATCATCAAAATGGGAAAAAAAAGCTCATATCTCACGTGACATCTGGCAAACTGAAGCTGATCATTCACTTTTTTTTTTTTTTTTTTTTGAAAGATACATTTTGACCTAATGCGCATGTTTTAATGGTGAGAGGAAACAGAAAGAGGTTCACGTCTGTCCCCGAGCTGGTCGGTGGACATCGTCTGAATCTACATGTCAACATGCACCAGAAGATCCTCTCGTGGCAAACAACACTGAACCCAACTGACATTTTACAGGCAAAAACTAAATAAAATGCAAGTAATAATTTAACCAAAACACAATTCCAGAATTACTCACAAAACTTATTTTTTTTAAAAGTCAAGCTAGATTTCTGTCAAACACTTCATCTGAGAAATGTTAAAGTTAGAAAAGAAAGAATTTGAAGTACGTATTTATTAAGCAGAGTGAGAACTCAGACTTTAATTCATTTAGCAACTCAGAGTTTCTTTAATTCTACAAACCAATAAATTACACATCAGAGAAATTTGATAATGATGATAATTGTTGAAAACCCAAATAAGAATGTTTTAGTTGCACTGTGATGGGGTTACTTTTACTGTGATGTCTCCAAATAATTCCTGATTTCCTCCACAATATTATCAGTATTAACTTCATTGGTAGTGCACATGTTTCCTATACTCCCTGAAGGCAGCACTGGGCTGTGTGCCGTGTTTCCTACAGTACTTTAAGGCAACAGCGGGCTGTGTGTTGGGTGTAACGTTATTTGTGGTATCCATGTTTCCTATACTCCCTGAAGGCAGCACTGGGTTGTGTACTGTATTTAACTGTTGGTAGCACCCGTGTTTGCTACAGTCCTAAAGGCAGCAGTGGACCGCATACGGTATTTAATTTTGGCTGATAGCATCCATGTTTCCTACAGTACTTGAAGGCAGCAGCGGACCGCGTACGGTATTTAATTTTGTCCGATAGCGTCCGTGTTTCCTACAGTACTTGAAGGCAGCAGCAAACTATTTAACTGTCTGATAGCATCGGTGTTTCCTACAGTACTTGAAGGCAGCAGCGAGCCGTGTATTTAACTGTCTGATAGCTTCCGTGTTTCCTACAGTACTTGAAGGCAGCAGCGAACTGTATTTAACTGTCTGATAGCGTCGGTGTTTCCTACAGTACTTGAAGGCATCAGCGAGCCGTGTATTTAACTGTCTGATAGCGTCGGTGTTTCCTACAGTACTTGAAGGCATCAGCGAGCCGTGTATTTAACTGATAGCGTCGGTGTTTCCTACAGTACTTGAAGGCAGCAGCGAGCCGTGTATTTAACTGTCTGATAGCGTCGGTGTTTCCTACAGTACTTGAAGGCAGCAGCGAGCCGTGTATTTAACTGTCTGATAGCGTCGGTGTTTCCTACAGTACTTGAAGGCATCAGCGAGCCGTGTATTTAACTGTCTGATAGCGTCGGTGTTTCCTACAGTACTTGAAGGCATCAGCGAGCCGTGTATTTAACTGTCTGATAGCGTCGGTGTTTCCTACAGTACTTGAAGGCAGCAGCGAGCCGTGTATTTAACTGTCTGATAGCGTCGGTGTTTCCTACAGTACTTGAAGGCAGCAGCGAGCCGTGTATTTAACTGTCTGATAGCGTCGGTGTTTCCTACAGTACTTGAAGGCAGCAGCGAGCCGTGTATTTAACTGTCTGATAGCGTCGGTGTTTCCTACAGTACTTGAAGGCAGCAGCGAGCCGTGTATTTAACTGTCTGATAGCGTCGGTGTTTCCTACAGTACTTGAAGGCATCAGCGAGCCGTGTATTTAACTGTCTGATAGCGTCGGTGTTTCCTACAGTACTTGAAGGCAGCAGCGAGCCGTGTATTTAACTGTCTGATAGCGTCGGTGTTTCCTACAGTACTTGAAGGCAGCAGCGAGCCGTGTATTTAACTGTCTGATAGCGTCGGTGTTTCCTACAGTACTTGAAGGCAGCAGCGAGCCGTGTATTTAACTGTCTGATAGCGTCGGTGTTTCCTACAGTACTTGAAGGCAGCAGCGAGCCGTGTATTTAACTGTCTGATAGCGTCGGTGTTTCCTACAGTACTTGAAGGCATCAGCGAGCCGTGTATTTAACTGTCTGATAGCGTCGGTGTTTCCTACAGTACTTGAAGGCATCAGCGAGCCGTGTATTTAACTGTCTGATAGCGTCGGTGTTTCCTACAGTACTTGAAGGCAGCAGCGAGCCGTGTATTTAACTGTCTGATAGCGTCGGTGTTTCCTACAGTACTTGAAGGCAGCAGCGGACTGTGTGAAGATGGCGGACTGTATACGTGTTCTCTTGCTGCTGATTTTCATCTGCAATTTTTCCTCCGTTCGGTCGCTGTCTCCAGAAAACAAGTCGATGTCTAAAGTCGGTATCCATGTTGAAAGTCTCCAAAATCTCGCCGTAGCTGCGGGAGCGGCTGCGGTCAGCCAGGACCGGAGCCTGGGTGCTGCGGGCGCCGCGGCCTCGCCGCCCCGGAGGCGCACAGCCGGCTGGAAGCTGTCTGAGGAGCCTGTGTGCCGGGACGACCTGGTCCGGCTCTGTCCGAAACACTCATGGAACAACAACCTGGCGGTGCTCGAGTGTCTCCAGGACAAGAAAGAGGTAAGTTCGCGACAGCAGGAGCCGTGATCGAGCAGGGTGTGCCTGAACGCACCGGCTAACTTTAGCCGCTAGCAACGACAGAACGTCACACAGCACTTTGACAAATCTTCCACCTTATGATGTCGGTGTTGATCTTTGAAGCTCTGCGCTGTGAATGTGTGAAGAGCACGTTTCCAGAAGCACGAGGACCAGGGTTTTAGTTCGACCCGTTGACACGAATCTGTAAAATCTTCAAAGATTTGAAGTCCACCTGCTTTGGTTTGTTCTTTAATCAACCGACACGCACGCTGCGCTAAAAAGTGACACTGACGCGTTTTTAAACGTCTTTGATTCGGTGTTTCTCGGCCGAATTGACGATACGTGCTTGCAGGTGTGGAAACTGAAGTTTTTGTGCGGCTGCTGTGGATGTTTGTAGCTTGATAAATTTGACAGATTGTTGGTGGAGTTTTGAACCGAGTGTTTGTCAGTGAACTCAGTCAACACAAACCGGTTTAAGGGCTCATTAAAGTGGTTTATTGTTAATGCTTTCATTTGCTGTCAAAAGGAAGATAACTGTCACTGACAATAGCTCAGAGAAACTGCAAATATTCATGTAGTTTAACTGTCAAAGATGATAACTGAAGACTCATTTATAGTTAAAAAATAAACTATATTTTGACTTATGAACATCTCAAATTAAGCAGAAAAACGTCTGAGTCCTGGAAGATCTGATGGAGTCATGAGGTCAAAGGTTAGGGGTGATGCTGATGTCTTCAGGGTCCTGGTGCTTCCTGCCTGGTTGTAGCGCAAAATCACAACAAAGTTGCCTCAAGGAGCTTCACACAAGTAAGGTTGAACCTTACCAACCCCCAGAGCAAGAAAAGTTGGATCAATGCATGGCTAAAAAATGGAAAACTTGGTTTTGATGGAGAACGAATTCTGATTGGAGCACAAGATCAGGAACTTCTAACTAATGGCTTCAAAAAAATGGCAGGGATCTCACAAAATGATAAATGCCAATTCTGTCATACAGCTGTTGAGAGTGTAAACCATCTAACTTCAGCATGCCAGATCCTCATGGCAGATGGGCATTATACATCCAGACATAACAAGATCTGTCTATCTCCACTGGAAGATCTGCAAGGAACTGGAGATGGAAGTCAAAGAACATGTCTGGGAGCATGAGCCAACACCAGTCTCATCCAACGGAAAAGTAATGATCTTCTACGACAAAGAGATCCCAGCAGGAAGACACATTGAAGGAGGTGCAATCAAACCTGATATTGTCATCTGGAACAAGCAAGAGAAAACAGCCAAAATCATTGATGTGACAGTCCCCAATGATTACGGCCTGAATCGAGCTGAAAGGGGAAAGATCTCGAAATACCAAGACCTGAAAAATGACCTAAGAACAACATGGTCATTGAAAGACATCGATATCATTCCAGTTGTGGTGGGAGCAACAGGCCTGATGAAGAAGAACCTGAAGAAATACCTTGAGGCAATCCCCGGTCACCCAAGTGCACATGAGGTGCAGTTGTCTGCGATTAAGGGAACGATCACCATCTTGAAGAGAGCCCTCGGATACAATGCCAGATCTCGTTAGGATAACTATAGAGCCTAGGGTGCAACTTTAGACCCCAGGTTTGGGGCCCATTGCATTCTACTAAAAAGACATCAAAGATAAATGAAAAACCAAATGACAGTGGTAAGAAGAAAAACTCCCTCTAAGGAAGAGACTTCAAGCAGACCAGACTCAAAGGGGTGACCCTCTGTTTGGGCCATGATACAGAAACAAATTACAGAACAATTCACAAAACAAATACACAGGAAATGTTGCCTGTGCACAGGACAGGAGGGTTTCAGAAACGGACACCACACCCATCTCTGGATGGAGCTGCACCTCAGAGAGAAAAGAAAAAAAAAAAGAGAATCAGGCATCAGAAAGACAACAAATATAGTATAATTTGTCAGCATTAAGCAACAAGAAAAAACAGAAGAAATAATAAAGTGAACACCAGCCACTAGCCCTAAGATTCATAAAAGACCCAGAATTTAGGTAAAGTTGAGGCTGCAGCACGCTCCGGTTACTAATAAAATGAATTAAGAGTAAAAAGCATAGTAACATACTATGCCAGTATTCTAGCCATACGAAAGGGAAAATAAGTGAGTCTTAAGTCCGGATTTGAAAGTCTCCACAGAATCTGACTATTTTATTGATGCAGGGAGATCATTCCACAGAACAGGGGCACGATAAGAGAAAGCTCTATGACCCACAGACTTCTTATTCACCTTAGGGACACAAAGTGGTCCTGCACCCTGAGAATGTAAAGCCCGGGCCGGTACGTAAGGTTTAATTAGGTCAGCTAGGTAGGGAGGTGCTAGTCTGTGAACAGTTCTATAGACTAGTAGCAGAACCTTAAAATCTGATCTCACTGGGACAGGAAGCCAGTGAAGAGACGCCAAAATGGGTGTAATGTGATCAAACTTTCTGCTTCCTGTCAAAAATCTGGCAGCAGCATTTTGAACCAATTGGAGAGCCCTAATGCTGGACTGTGGAAAACCAGAAAATAGAACATTACAGTAGTCCAATCTAGAAGAGACAAACACATGGATCAGGGTCTCAGCATCAGCCATAGACAGGATGGGATGAATCTTCGCTACACAACCCCAATTCCAATAAAGTTGGGACGTTGTGTAAAATGTAAATAAAAACAGAATCCAATGATTTTCAAATCCTCTACAGCCTATATTCAATTGAATACACCACAAAGACAAGATATTTAATGTTCAAACTGCTAAACTTTGTTTTTTTGCAAATATTTGCTCATTTTGAAATGGATGCCTGCAACACATTTCAAAAAAGCTGGGACAGTGGTATGTTTCCCACTGTGTTACATCACCTTTCCTTCTAACAACACTCAATAAGCGTTTGGGAACTGAGGACACTAATTGTTGAAGCTTTGTAGGTGGAATTCTTTCCCATTCTTGCTTGATGTATGACTTCAGTTGTTCAACAGTCCGGGGTCTCTGTTGTTGTATTTTGCACATCATAATGCGCCACACATTTTCAATGGGTGACAGGTCTGGACTGCAGGCAGGCCAGTCTAGTACCCGCACTCTTTTACTACGAAGCCACGCTGTTGTAACACTGCAGAATGTGGCTTGGCATTGTCTTGTTGAAATAAGCAGGGACGTCCCTGAAAAAGACGTTGCTTGGATGGCAGCATGTGTTGCTCCAAAACCTGGATGTACCTTTCAGCATTGATGGTGCCATCACAGATGTGTAAGTTGTCCATGCCATGGGCACTAACACACCCCCATACCATCACAGATGCTGGCTTTTGAACTTTGCTCTGGTAACAATCTGGATGGTCTTTTTCCTCTTTTGTCCAGAGGACACAATGCCCATGATTTCCAAAAACAATTTGAAATGTGGACTCATCAGACCACAGCACACTTTTCCACTTTGTGTCTGTCCATTTCAAATGAGCTCGGGCCCAGAGAAGGCATGATGTTGTTGATGTTTGGCTTTCACTTTGCATGTTAGAGTTTTAACTTGCACTTGTAGATGTAGCGATGAACTGTGCTAACTGACAGTGGTTTTCTGAAGTGTTCCTGAGTCCACACGGTAATATCCTTTACACAGTGATGTCAGTTTTTAATGCAGTGCCACCTGAGGGAGCAAAGGTCACGGCCATTCAGTGTTGGTTTTCGGCCTTGCTGCTTATGTGTAGAAAGCTCTCCAGATTCTCTGAATCTTCTGATTATATTATGGACTGTAGATGATGGAATCCCTAAATTCCTTGCAATTGAATATTGAGAAACATTGTTCTAAAACTGGTGGACTTTTTTTTTTTTTTTTCATGCAGTTGTTCACAAAGTGGTGATCCTCACCACATCTCCAAAAGGCTGAACCTTTTGGAGATGCTCCTTTTATACCCAATCATGACACTCACCTGTTTCCATTTAAGTGTTCTTTGAACATTCATCAACTTTCCCAGTCTTTTGTTGCCCTGTCCCAGCTTTTTTGAAACGTGTTGCAGGCATCCATTTCAAAATGAGCAAGTATTTTCACAAAAACAATAACGTTTATCAGTTTGAACATTAAATATCTTGTCTTTGTGGTGCATTCAATTGAATATAGGTTGAAGAGGATTTGCAAATTATTAAATTCTGTTTTTATTTACATTTTACACAACGTCCCAACTTCATTGGAATTGGGGTTGTATTTCGCAGGCGGAAGAAAGCAGTCCTTGTAATATCTCTAATGTGGAGGTCAAAGTACAACGTAGGATCAAAAATTGCCGCAAGGTTCCTCACTTTGTCAGTGTGATGTATGACACACAAGCCTAGGCTGAGCGTTAACTGGTCAAATTGATGCCGATGTCTCACTGGACCAAGAACCATCTTTTCAGTCTTTTCAGAGTTTAAAAGTAGGAAGTTTCTAGACATCCAACTTCTAACTGCTGCAAGGCAATCTTCTAAGGATTTTATGTGGATGAGGTTACCAGCAGTTATCAGCATGTATAACTGAGTATCATCAGCATAGCAGTGAAAGGTAATCCCAAAACGCCGCAGTATGTGCCCAAGGGGTGCTATATAAAGGGAGAAAAGCAGGGGACCTAAGACAGACCCCTGTGGAACCTCAAATTTCATGTCACTAAGGTTAGAGGTAGTGTTACTGTACAAAACACAGTGAGAATGACTGGACAGGTATGGCGTCAACCATTCAAGGGCACTCCCAGTAATCCCAAAATGATTTTCCAGCCTATCAAGTAGAATATGATGATCCACTGTATGAAATGCAGCACTGAGATCTAACAGCAACAGAACCGTAGTGGTGTCCAAATCCATTGTAAGCAGAAGATCATTCACCACTTTAGTGAGAGCCGTCTGTGGAATGATATTTTCTAAAAGCAGACTGCAGTGGCTCAAAGAGATTATTCTCAGTAAGATAGTCTACGAGCTGCCGTGACACCACTTTTTCCAGAATTTTAGAGCAAAATGATAGATTTGATATCGGACGATAGTTTTTCAATACACTAGGGTCAAGATTAGGTTTCTTAAGTAATGGTTTAATCACTGCAGATTTGAAACATTTAGGAACAGATCCAGAAGTTAATGAGAGATTAATAATTTTCAGCATACTCGACCCAAGAGTGGACCACAGGTCCTTAAACAGTTTTGTTGGTATAGGATCAAATAAACAGGTTGTCAGGGTTGGTCTGGTTGCCTGGTTGGTTGCCACCCAGAACAGTTCTATAGTCTTTAAATGCAGCAGCATCAGTTTATATCTCCAGACCTGATCTGACCCAAATCTGTGTTGGTATAGTTTTTGTGTTTGATCTCTCGCCCCCCCCCCCCACCAGTTGAACTTGTAAAATTAGTTCACTGGGTTCTGTGTGACCTTTGACCCAGTCCTATTTGGGTGTCAGCTGACTGTTAAAGCTCGTTAGCTCCTCGTCAGGAGAAGGGCTTCATTTAAGAACCACTGAACACAACAAAAGATCCTGTAATGGACAAAAGAACCAGAGAGGCACGTCAGCCGTGTTCACCTCGTCCTCAGTCCGGCGGTCAGATTATTTACATATTTATAGTCAGAGCTCCTCCCACTCAGGTCTCAGGGTCCACAGACACCCACTTTTTTTCTTCAGAGTTTAAGTCCAGACACCCTGGAAAAGCAAATCCACATGAGAAGAGGCTGGCCCTAATGTGGACCACGGTGTCTCAGCGGGTAGCTCTGTTGCTTCACAGCAAGAAGACCTGTGGTTGGATTCCACCCACGCCACAGTGCCTTCCTGTGTGGTGGTAGTTGTTTTGTCTTCTTCTTGCTGCAGCTGAATTAAGAAGCAGCTAAAAGAAGGGGGAAAAAAAAATCTCAGATTGTTACTTGTCTGATTTGGACATGTGAGGTCTCCTGTTGAAAGCTCTGACTGTCCGCTTTCATTGAGCGGCGCAGCAGTTTAATGTCGGGTTGCTGTCAGCTGGCCGCCGGTGAGATTAAAATAAGCTGATTCTTGTGCCGTTAAATCACTGTAAAAAATAAGTTTCTCCACAGAAGACTGTCCCTGTGTGAGAGGGACACAGCAGGGACGTCGACATAACGAGTATTTTATCGATGGTTTGCATCCAGATGTGACATCGTGTCCGGAATCTTTGTATAGGCGTAAATCATTAGACAGCTAACGGGCAGTGATTCCCGCCCCGTCTGGATTCCGTGGTTTTTCCTCGTCTGTCTTCACTCGCTGCTGTTTCAACAGATCTTCTGTTTATTTTTAAAAACTGTCTGTTTTCCTTTTGTCTCAGTCTTGTGTTTCTGCAACACACATCTGCACAATAAAATACACGTGCAGACGGCGTCGGGACGCGCTCCAGCTTTTTGTCTGTCTCCAGTCACGGCTTTGACTGTGATGTCATAGAGGCCTCAGAGAGACGAGGCCCTCAGGGGTTCATTCATTTGTTCTGCTGCTGTTTGTCTTCTGTGCGTCTGTGAAGATGCTCATGTGATTATCCATCAGGAGGGACACATGGCCGTCAGGGCAACGAGAGGTTTTGGTCACATGGACTTGTTTGACGAGACAACGGGCCAAACTTTGACTTGTTCCGACGTGTCAGATGTGGTGCTGGTATGAGACAGAAACTGGTTTTTTACCTCCGGTGGTGTCCCAACACACACACACACACACACACACACACACGAGCTCATCACAGCTAATGGTTAAAAACAAACGCGGGTGGACTTTGGAGTTTTCTGGTATTGTTTGGTTTGAACACGTCTTATGGGGTTTGACGGCCTGAAAATGACAAACTATCCTCAATATTTGTAAAAGCAGCAAATTTAAAGTAATCCGAGTCTTTTTTTTTTTTCTTTTTTTAATTAAAGGTGTTGATGGGTTTGAGTCCTGGTCTGAGGACGTGTGCCCGCCTGTTCTGGTGGTGCTGTGTGTGCACGCTTCCGAGCTGCTCAGTTGGCTCTGAGTGAGGGCGGAGTCCTGGTCTGGTTTCAGACGCACTGTATTTTTGTGCTCCTCTGGTCAGCCGGCTGTCGGTGCTGCTGTGGTTTTGTGTACGTGGTACTGAGACTTGGACCGGGAGGAGGATGTGGACGCTGTCTTGGCCCGGCAGTTTGTGAGACATTCTGACGTTTAGCAGCTTTAAGGCTGCATTCTGTGGGTTTGTTTGTCTGAGGATCTGTTTCTCAGCCGCATTCACCAAAAACCTTCAGAAAGGGACACAAGTCTCTGCATCCCTCCTGCAGACACACAGACATTAAATTGTCCTGTTGTTGGACAGAAGTGACGTTTCTGGCCTGACTAGAGTTTTGGTTTGAAATCCTGACATTTTTATCCAAAATTCAGCAGCAAGATGAAACAAATGGTTTCAATATTTGCACTCGGTCACCTGTTGGTTTGTCTCTGATGGAGGCTCGGCTGACCTGCGTCACCTCACTGTTTTTAAACTGTAAAATGTCTTTACTGTCCTCGACTTTGCAGACAGTGCTGTGACCTCTGTGGACTCTGATGGGAGAACTTTCGAAGCCGAGTGAGGAATCAGTCTGGGTTTGTGATGGTCCTGGGTCCAGACTGAGATCCAGGTTTTCAGTAACTTACTGGACTCATCCATCATAAGTGTCTCTGTCTGTGGTGAAAGTCTTGAACTTGTAGAGACGTTCATGTCTCTGGGACATTGGGATCCAGAGATGCTTGGAAAGATCTTACAGAGTCATGAGGTCAAAGGTCAGAGGTGTTCGGTGATGCTGATGTCTTTGCAGAAGAATGAAGGCCCAACTCTTCATGGTTCTGGTCCTTCTTGTCTTAAGATAAGATCAGATGATCCTATAAGCCCCTTTCACACCGGGGGTGCTCCCAGTTGCGCCGTGCGTCATTATGACGCAGCCGCGTGGAAGCAACTCAGTGCCGAGACGATGCAGCTTGGCGCCACAACAGTGCGAGGGGCTCAAAGGAGGAAGCAAGTTGGGCGCCAAAAAATTAAACCTGTTTAATTTTTTTTGGCGTCCTGTGCTCGACGCAGAAAAGAATTGGTTCCAGCGCAAGTTGGGGCAAAGAGGCGTGACTCGGAAGCCACACCCTCACAAGACGACATTACCCGACGCCAATTTATGGTTCCTGCTGTGTTCCATTGTTCCCGCAGTATAAATCACGCAGGATTGTTTTTATACCGTGTACTCAATGCAGTAAAAACTACACGCTTAAAAAAAAAATAAATAAATAAAAATGCTGCTTTCAGCTCCTTCTCTGTGTGGAGCTGTCTGGTGAAGAGAGGCACTGTGAGGCAGCAGCAGCTTCTTCTCTCACAAATGTGTTTAAATAAAATCCATAAAGTTCCTGCTCACAGAATGATTTGCCAGAGACATCCAGTAAAAAGTCTGGACATCTCTAGTCCACTCATGGATGGTTCGTTCACGCGTGCACATGTGAACAATTAAAAGAAAAAAAAAGTCTGTCTGCATCCAAACTGTGCACTCTGACTTCTCTGTGCAGAGAACCTGCATGTTGTGTTCTCACCTCCTCTCTGCCCCTGCTGCGCGCACCTGACGCAGATATTCCTGCGTCGTCATGACGCCACAGGACGGAACTGGGAGCAGCCCCGGTGTGAAAGGGGCTTAAATTACTGTCCCACAATGGGGGAAATTTGCATTTGTTGCAGCAGCAAGTGATAGAGTGTATATAAAAGAAAATGTGCCACAATTCAGACACCCAAGAGACAAAACTCAGTGTTACAGAGTCCAGACTTAAATGAACAAATCAGACAGATGAAGTGAGCGGTGTCGTCTCCTGGGACACTGCTGATTGTGCAGCCTGACAGCAGCAGGAAGGAAGAATGTACGGTGTCGCGCACACCCACACACACGCGCGCTGGCCGGAGCAGCCTGGAACTGAAGGAAAGCTTCAGTGCCGTCATAGGAACCTGCACTGGGTGGTGCTCAGTCCTCATCATGGATGAGATCTAAGCGATCATCATCATCTTCTGTCCCACCATCTGCACCTCAGGATGGCACTGGTCTTCATAATCAGTTTGTCCAGTCTGCTTCTGTCCGCAGCAGAGATGCTGCTGCTCCAACAAACTACACCGTAGAAAGTGTCGATGTCACCGCAGTACTGTAAAAAAGTCTTCAGAAGTTCCCCCTGAACTCCAAAAGAGCTGACTCTCCTAAGCAGGTCCAGGCTGTTCTGACTGTCTGTCAGTCCAGTTTATTGTTCCAGTGGACACCCACGTGTTTGTAAGATGACACCATGTCCATGTCCTTTCACAGCACATTTGCCGGTGTTGTTGGGGTGTCGTTCAGTTTTACCTACACTGAGCTGAGTTTGATCCTCAGACGCCAGTCTACACAGTCCTGTGTCCGTTGTCTGTTTCCTCTAGTCCTCCTCTGAGGTGAGGCCCACAACTGCAGAGTCATCAGAGAATGTCTGCAGGTAGTTCTAGGGTGAAGAGGAATGGGGCCCCCGTGCTACAGACAACCACACGTGGTTGCGTGTCCTCACACACTGTGGTCAGTTTGAAAGGTAGTCCAGGATCCAGTGTGCCTGATGATGGTCCACAGCCATGTGTTCCAGCCTGTCCCTCAGGAGTGTGGGCTGGATGGTGCTGAAAGCACATGACTCTCCCTGTGCTCCCGGGTTTGTCCAGGTGGGGAAGAAACCCATACAACAGGTAGATGACTGCATCTTCTACTCCTGTGCCAGGCTCATAGGGAAACTGCAGCAGATGGACCTGGACCAGCCTCTCTAGGGTCTTTGTGAGGTGGGATGTCAATGTCCTGTAGTCACTAAGATCCTTTGGGTGTGGGGTTTTTTGAGGCACTGGCACACATGGTGACTGGTTGTCAGTCCTGGGCCCGTATCCATGAAGCAGCCTCAGGCTAAAAGCAGAGATATTCTCCGTATTTACGATGACGGTCAATTTATTTCAATTTTTCATTTATATAGCACCAAGTCACAACAGAGTTGCCTCAAGGCACTTCACACAAGTAAGGTCTAACCTTACCAACCCCCAGAGCAACAGTGGTAAGGGAAAAACTCCCTCTGAGGAAGAAACCTCAAGCAGACCAGACGCAAAGGGGTGACCCTCCACCTGGGCCATGCCACAGACATAAATTACAGTGAGTCGATAACACGCTCCCTGCTTGATCTAAGTATTTATGTTCATTTAATGTATTTATAAATTGTCTAGGTTCATGTCATCATATACACACTAGTTAATATTATCATTATTTTTTATCATGACTTCTATTTGGTCATTTGTTTTGTTTTGTTTTTTTTTAAATGACCACGATGGAAATAAGTGTTTTCACTTTCTTGTGTCATGCAGGTATTTTTAACAGATTTACAATTATGTTATGTGCTCACAATGAACATACTAAATAAACTCACACGCACTCTTTTAATATATAGATATTCAGCATGTAAATAATGTTTGTTCAAACATTTTCAAGCTGTGTAACAATTCATTTAATTTTGCTGAGTTTCATCATCATAACTAAGTTAGCCTCACAATTACACGTCTTAATGCAGTTCATGTTATATGATTGGTTGATTTCACTCTCCATTCATGACTAGGAGGGCGGAGCACATTTATTTCTCTTCCCCTTTCTGTAACAACCAATCACACCTCTTAGAGAACTGCATCATACCTAGCATCGGGGTCAACCCCGCTTCCGTGCTCTCACAAGCGCCACTAGCTTAGTATGTCAAGCTAAGAGTGGATGCTCTCATTTTGGCCGAACAATTATCCACTTTCTGGGTACTCTGTGTTAGTATGTGCTGGTGGCCAACATGCTTGATGAATTCCTGCGCAAAAAGTAGTTCCCAGACCTGCTATGACAGTGTGTTTTCATGGGTTACAAAAACATCAGGAGTGTATTTGGCACAAGAACTTGTCTATCTCGTATGTTTTTACACCTAAATGATCGTAAGTCAATGCTCACACTCATCCAGCAGCATCTTCTCATGTCGACAATTTCAGCGCTGAGTCAGGTGAAAGTAGTCCGGCTGTCTATCAAACAATGCCAAAATGGCAGAGATTTCACGCCAACGAGTGCGGCATGCTGAGCGGGGTGCCCCGCCTCCTCACAAAGATGGGAGTTTCTGTCCCCTCCTTGCTCAGACTTGCTCTCAGACGCCTGTTGGCTCACTCTTAAGGTAAGATTCCTTGCCAGGAAATTTTTGGGCCTGGTCACATGGCACACAACATTAGTTGAACGAAATAAAAAAAAAAAAAAAAGTCACAAATTGTTGAGGAAAATGTGTACCAATGAGCCTGGACTTCTCCCATCACCAAAAAGTCTGAGTGCAGACCGAAACAAAACTGAAACTAACAAAACAAAAATGAAGTGAATGGCAAACTTGACACTTTAAACAAAACCAAAATGAAGCGTCATTGTGTGATTATGAGAGAGAATAAATACGGACGAACTGAGGTTGTCATCAGGATTCTTTCACATTTTTCAACAGTTCGAAAATTCTGACGAAGCGCCAGCTACAAAAACAAACGAAGCTGGACGACGTTTAAATGATCCGAAAGCCAACATAAGTCCAGATTTCTCGTTTTGCTTGGGCTTCGGCGTATTTCATTAGTGCCGTGTGACTGGGGCTTAATGCTAAGTTAAGAGCTCTTTGAGAGGACTCTGAGTTGCTTCATGAATAAGGGCCTAGGACTGTAACCAGTGACCTAAGGTGAGGACTGGATGTCTTTGGTACCAGGTCTCAGTGGAGGATCCTTGGTTGGGTTGTTAAAAAACAAACAAAAAAAAAAAACAGGAAATGACACAAATGTTATCTATATACTAAGCGTGGAGGTCCCTTTTTTTTTTTTTTTTTTTTTTTAATCCTCAATGTTCTCTGGATCTGCTCACCTCAGAGATCATCTCTACGCTCTCGATCTTCCCATATCCTCTGTAGTTACGGACGCACATCATGTGTCTTTCACAAATTCCCTTAAGTGCCCACATTTTGCGGTTAATTAGAACCGCCAGTCTGTGATTTTTCTGCCAGATGGTGTTTTAGCAAGTATGAATCAATTCATCAATGACATTCAGTGTCATTCAGTTTTTTTTTTTTTTTTTTTGTCTCTTTCATCAAGATAGGTCATTGAAAATTGACATAATTAAATAAGAGAAATACAAGATGAAGTTTAACCTTCTTAAATAAGGGCTCAGTGTGTCTGTTATAGCTGCTACTTCAAGATTCTTTGAAAGCTTTCTTTTGGAAGCTAATACGTTGTCTCAGTATACTGCTGCACACTTTCCCTGGTCAGTGACTCACAATTAGTACACTTTCTTCACCGTCCGAAGAATGGGTACTTTAAAAATTTACTATCCGATTAGATTCTTATTTGTATTGATAACCAACAGAGACGTCTTCGCGTCCACCAGTCAAACTTCACACACATTCATCTGTATTTTTTGTCATTGTCTCCCCCCTGTGGCATCAAATGGTATGAAATTCTAGTATTATGATAACTCTAATTCCTCAGGTGTTGCTGGAATGACTTTGTGTCAAATAAGTGGTTAGATAGTGAGACTGATGAGGAGGATTGCATTGTACTGGAAATGTCTCTGTTGTAACCATGTGACAAAGCAACAGCTATTACCAGCCAGACCAGAAAATCACTAATGGTCCTTGGGCAACGTCCTAGTGGCTCCCAGTGGGTAGTGAGCACCTTGTATGGCAGAACCCTGACATCGGTGTCTGTGTGAATGGGTGAATGTGAGGCATTACTGTAAAGCGCTGTGAGCGTCTTGCAGATGGAAAAGTGCTCTATCCATTTATTTCATTACAACTTCTGTGGAGTTTATTAGTGTTTGAGAACGTATGTGTGCGCATTGCTGCCACCAACAGGATGAGCAGCGCGATTCAGTGTCACAATCAGTTCAACAGGTGGAATTTCAAGGATCAGAAAAAGTGTAGCAATAACTGGAAGGTTTGGTGGATTGGAAACTTGATCATTGTCCAGGTCTCCCCTGTAAAAGAGATGGTGACTGACTCACTGACAATGACCCCAATGTTAGAGTGAGTGTGTGTGTGTGTGTGTCGCCTCAGCCCATATGTGGGTAAATAGGTGAACCATGTGTGATCTGGGCCGGACAGGTGAAACCTGAACACTGACCAGCTGAGCCAACGGTCCTAACCTCAGCCGTGTTTATTACATTTTGTTTTTTATTGCTGAGCGATGGGTCTCAAAACTCACTGAACCGGGAACCTTCCACACTGTAAACAAGCGTTCTTCCTCTAAGCTTTGATTTGTACCACTGGCTTTGATCTTGCGTGTACTTTAATGTCTGTGTTGTGCTTTCTCACAGGAAGTGATGGCGACTGTGATCAGACTCGCTGAACTCAGATTTATCTTTGGAAAGATGTTTTCTAAAAAATGGCTGCTCATATTTATTTTATTAAAGTAGACAAACCAGTTTTTCTTTGATTCTGTCGTTTGTTTCTTTTGGATGAGTTTCAGGTTAGTTTGGCCTGTCGGCATGTTTTCCTGAAATTTCCACTGATGCTGAAATTGAAATGGCACCTTAAGTTTTTGGGTGGAGTTGGTTTCACAAAGCTCAGACTGATGATGTTGAGACCCGGACAGCAGCTGCTGACTTTCCGTTTCACATCAGATACGACGTTTCGTAACTCAGCGTGTCAGAAAAGTCTTTCCTTCCTCTTTCTGTCTTTGACCAGGCTTCAGAACAAGCAGCATGTGTGAAGTTAAGCTGGAGGCTCTGGTGGGTTCCTCAGGTAGAGACTTCACCTGATTGGCCGCCAGTCAGTGTTGACGCCCCCAGTGGCTGGAGAAGGTCAAAGACATGCCCACAGTTGGTCCATCTGCAGCAGGTAGATGGTTGGGATGGACTGCTGTCTGTGCGGGTGGTTGCCATCCAGGTTCCAAAAGTGCTGCACACAGACCTATTTCTTGAGATTCCGACAGCGTACATTTTTGGGGGGCTGGTGTTTGTGTGCTGTGAGGTAGTGGGTGGAACCCTGGACTCTGGATTGTCTGGGTTGAATTTCTGTCTATTTTCGTTACGCTGCACCGCTGAGTCGACTCGGTCTGCTTAACATCTGTCTGCTCTCCGCCTGCAGGTCCATGTCATTGCTTTCATCAGGAACTGCTCCTCAGTCCCCGCCTCCCCCCAAACCGGTTCTCTCAACTGTGATTGGACAGTTTTGTGTAGAATGCACACAAACTGCACCGTGTCCCCAGAAAAAGTGCAAAATGTGGCAGCAACCGAGTGACGTCTAAATAAAACCTTGAACGCCACATGATGACTCGCTGTGGTGGTGCGTTCACTGACAGCGCGGGCAAAGAGTTCAGTCAGATGAGTTTTAACGCGTTCGTCTGCCTTGTTTTTCATCGAGGCGTCCGTTTTAACAGATCAAACCTCTCAGGCTGCCCCCCCCCTTCCCAAATATTAAAATAACACTCTTGTTTGTGCTGTTAAAGCTTTTGAGTAATTCAAAAAGTTTTCTGACCTGTGACATTGCCCCCATGTCCAAACCTCTACAAACTCGTCTCTATCATTTGTACTGTTCAAAGAAACTGTTGTGCTTTTACGGTTTCACCTGTTCGCAGTTTAGGCTTTTTTTTTTTTCTTCTTTTTTTTCACGTTGTTCAGAAGGACTCAGGCCCCGGGCCGCGCTGGGCCAGCACCGGCCCCTATTGCCCCGGAGCCAGATCTTTCTGGAGTCAGATTGTTTGGGAATGCAGATGGGTGGTAAACTCCATGTTGAATTGAATTGAATCTAATAAAAAAAAAAAAAGTTGAAAATAAGTTACATGACTGTCCGATTCCAAAAGTCACTTTTTGCCCTTTTTAATTTTCTGAAAGCTTCTCAACTCGACTTGTGTGGCGCTCTGAGCCACAGGATCTGCACTATAACCAGAACTAACAGAATGATTGTCTGAATGTTCTTGAATTGGAATGTCTCCACCTGGTGGACATTTATGTTAATGCAGGTACAATGGAATTTTGCCACGAGCTGCTATATTTCTGTTTTTAAGCTTATCTATTACAACGTATTTTGACGTGAAGTGTGATGACCGCATTGGGTAAATAAACCAGTGTTTAAAATAAATGAATACATCTAAAAAATATGTGTGTGCAAAGATTGAGTGTGCAGGTGTCCTCCACTAACTGTCCTCTGGTTCGGCCTCCAGAGGACAGTTGGTCATAAATCAGGCTTCGCCTTCTTTACTCAGTTTGTCCAAACACCATGTTTGTCTCAGTGTGTCTGTTTTAAATGAAGGTGTGGTCTGTTGAGTGTAATGTTAGCTTAGCCTCGTTAACCATGTTTGCAGGTCACAATCACTGACTTTCACAATAAAAGTCTTCATTGTGTAGCTGCTGCTTTTGACACAAATGCTTCTATTGTGAAATGCATTCAGAATAGTTATCAGTAGCAGCTGGGCACATTTAACTTCCTGTCTGCAGTAGGATGCACGTCAGGATAAAACGTGTCTGTTCTGCTATGTTAACTGAACTTGCTAACGTGTATTTGTTTTTTGTCTTCCTCTTGTCCTGCAGGACACTGAAATTGCCACAGAATGCAACCATGTAAGTGTTTCCACTTCTAACCACTTAGAGTAATGCTGGAGAACAAGTGCACCCCCTACAGGTGTAGGCAAAGATTGTGAACCCCTGTTTAAAAAAAAAAAAGGCAAATGTTTTGCTTATGTTTCTCTGTGGAAACAGGACAATTTGAGTCTGGCACTAAATGAAACTTAAGAGATAATTTTGTGCAGTTTAACAGTTAAAATCTTTTAAATCATAGTCATTTGTGCCACACATACTGTAAATATCTGCTGAGTTTTGAAGACCTCACAGTTCACTGAGGAGAGAAGAATGTCTTTGTTTTATTAGAATCAGGATCCTGAAAATGGCTTATTTTTGGCAAAAATCTAGAATGAGAGGTCAGTATTTTAATTTATATTTAAAAAAGAAAATTCTCTGCACACGGTGAGTTCAAGTACCATCAGAAATTTGACAAGCTGATACGTGAGAAGAGTAAAACGACAAACCCAGCTGATTAGTGTCACTCACCTTTACAGCAGGTTTAGTTAAACTGGAGTTTCAGTTTGAGCTAACGCTCTGAGATGAAGATGATGATAAAATGTCAGAGTGGACATCATGGTTCAGTCCCACATTAGGGAAATCTCACAGACTTCCAGTGTTCTCAGTTTAACACAATAAGTGGAAATTATTGAGCTGAGACTTCATCTTTGATCAGACAGAAGCAGTCGATCACAGAGAGCTGTGAGCTGGACTTTATGACCTGGATGGAAGTTTAATTCAGGTGTTTGTATGTGTTCCCCCCCAGCTGCTGTGGAACTACAAGCTGAACCTGACCACAGACCCAAAGTTTGAGTCCGTCGCTGTGGAGGTCTGCAAGACGACCATCGCTGAGGTCAGTACTCGCCACAATGAAAACCTCTACGGTAATGGCAGCCAACTGTGTGCTGATTCTCCGATAAGCTCCTCCCCCCGTTGACTTTCTTCCTGACTAAGCTCACCTGACTTAGCTCACCTGACTTCACGTTTGTCAGCACAACCATCATTGATGCTTCAGGGTTGTGTTTTTTTTTTTTTTTTTTTAGAAGGTTTGACTTGAACCTGCCGTCTGTATTTTTCCTTTAATCATGTTTGTCATCTTGTCTTTGTACCGATGTTGCTTCTGATACGTTCGGTTCATGTTGCCCTCTGTTTTCTTCACGTAGATTAAAGAGTGTAAGTCGGAGGAGCTGGGAAAAGGGTACCTGGTCTCCTGCCTGGTGGATCACCGTGGCAACATCAGTGACTACCAGTGCAACCAGTACATCACCAAGATGACCAGCATCATCTTCAGTGACTACCGACTGATCTGCGGCTTCATGGACAAGTGTCGCGATGACATCAATGCTCTGCGCTGCGGCAGCATCAACATGGGAGAGAAGGTGAGACGCGCAGTGTGACGCTAACGTTAGCTGAGGCATCTGCATTCCTGCTCCAATAAGATCATTATTAATGTCGCC
The DNA here is from genome assembly GCF_902500255.1 of Thalassophryne amazonica. Taxonomy (NCBI): domain Eukaryota; kingdom Metazoa; phylum Chordata; class Actinopteri; order Batrachoidiformes; family Batrachoididae; genus Thalassophryne; species Thalassophryne amazonica. The sequence continues at coordinate 115,536,187 of NC_047110.1, read as the reverse complement.
TTAAAAACCGAGGATTATTATTGATGAAACTTGTGCACACTTGGAAAAATGCTGTACTGTGTGTTTGAGTTTGGGAGTTCTTGAAACTTGTATATCAAAAACAAAAATCACACTTTTGCCATAATATATACAAACAGGGGCGAAAATATGACTTCCTCCAACTCTGTCTGTAAACAGCCTGTAACCCACAATTTCTCATGTGCCATTATGGCATTTTTACTGAAGATTCATATCCTGATCGGTAAGAACTGCTTCAATTTTCAAGGTCAAAGGTCAGGAAAAATCTTGGAAAATTGCAAAAATCCCTATCCTTTAACATTGAATGAATTTTGAAAAATTTGTATGTCAAAGGTCATTTCTTTCATATTTGAGAGCCTTATGTAGGATGGTATCTTTTATCCACTGAAACAGTTTGAGCCGGATCTGACCCAGATGACAGATTTTGTGGCCATTTAAATAGAACTTAGTCTACTCATTGAGAGTGACAGTTTGCAATAATAAAAGAATAAATGATGATGATAAAAATACACTGTAGTTACGAAGGAATAAATGACTGTTGTGTTGTCCGTGGGGATCCACAGGTTCTAGATTGGGTTGTTTATAAAATAGGTAGTTGACATTTTTCAGTGGTTGTAATAATTTGTGCAACAGAATTGTGCAGTGTTGAGTGAGTCCAGAATGTTTTTAGAACCTTAGACCACAACAGTTTTTAGGGGAACTCGATCCTTTTATTTCCTGTTAATTTACTGTCTTAATGTATTTTTTAAATTGTTTAGGTTTTTGTTATCTTATTATTATTATTATTATTATTATTATTAAAGATTTTATGATTACTTCTATTTTGTCATTTGAGTTTTAAATGGACCACAGTGGAAATAAGTGTTTTCACTTTCTTGTGTCACCCATGTATTTTTAACGTATGTACAATTATATTTTGTACTTACATTGAACTTACTAAATAAAATCACTTGCACACACTGTTACAGTTTAGACCCCAAAGAAGGCAGGTTTGGACCCCAAATGCAGAGTAACCAGAACACCGGAGGGTTAAGTGGAAAAACAGGTGTTTATTTCTCCAAAACTAAAAGGGTGCTGGGAGATCAAACAAAGATTAGAGTCATATCATCACAACTAAAGGTGACCGTCAAAAATGAGAGTGAAGACTAAACTCCAGCAAGGAAGAATTATAACATATCTGATTACAAAAACAACTGTCCAAAACTCTTGAAATTCCAGGGTGGACAGAACACCCTGTTGTTGTTTTTGTGATGCCTGATTTTTTTTTTTTTTTAATTTGTGTGACGTGCCTTGATTTGGTGCTACATAAATGAAATGAAAACAGGACATGTGGTGGTGATCCTGGGTTAAACATTTATAACCAACCGTCAAAGACAAAGGCATGACTAAGCCCAGACCGACGAGGGACAGGTGTGATCAACCTGGGAGAGGATGAACAGAAGCACGTTTGGACAACGTGTCATCGGAGGGAACCTAGGAAATAAAACCATGATCACAATAAAACACAGATGATATGGAAATTAGAAGAAGTAACAACATGGGCAAAATAAAGACCAGATCACATGTTGCGGACACGAGAGGCAGGAAGCCTCTGACATCGGGAACAAGGGACTGAAGGGGAGCTGTGGGAAGCAAGGTGGAGGCTGGATGTGACTGGAGGGAATGACAGCTGACAGACGGACCAAAACACGATGAGGGGATCACATGGACACGGGGGACTGGCCTAGGAGTGCACGCATCCACAAGGTAATGACAGGGGAGGAACGCCCATTCACCCACTCACAGCCACGCCCACCTCCACAGGCAGCCAGTGAACACATGCTCAGCAGTACACACCCACAGGACTGAAGGAAGACACGGAGGAACAGCAGAGTACACGCGCCCACACTGTACATGCACACACCTGACCACAACAGAAGGAGGAACAGACTCTCACACATGCTCACAGATGAGCTGGGACATGCAGCAGGTAGCATACCTTCACACACGCACACCCACTGGATTCACTCAACACGCAGGACACGGAGCAGCAGGAACAAATGACCACCCGCTCATTTCCACACATACACTGGGAAGCACATGAGGCAGAGAGGACAGGACAGATAAAAAGGACACAAGGACAGGAAACTAATGAAAGAACCTCAAAAAGAACTTGACAGGACTGAAACCACTCACACTTTTAATATGCAGATGATTTATCCCCCCCGCTGGATTGGCATGCGAGTCCAGAATGTAAATATCAATGTCCACTGTTCAGTGTCATTAACATATGTAGCTTCTCTAAAAATATTAGTCATATCAACATTCCATTTTGGTGCTGTTCATCTTTGACTAAAACAGCAAATGTCAGCTCTCCTCAGTTTGTGCATGGTTAAAATTGCACATACGCACAGCTGTTTCTTTTCTGCATTCTGCTGTACACAGGTGCTCTTAATTTTACAGATGGTGGTGGAAGACATTAAGAACACTACACTTTTCACCCATGGTAACAGCAACATGATACTGTAAACTGACTAAACCAATTGAACTATAAAACACAAATCATTAACACTAACATTGTTAAACCAGCATGAGCCACAATAACCTTTAAAACCCCATGGTGCGTTGCAGCACAACATCCATTGCTTATTGGTTAACTGAAATGGCTAATTTCTTCAAAAATATTTGTCCTATTAACTTTCTGTTTTTGCAGCATTCCTTTGACCCAAAATACATAAGAATGCCAGATGGCAAATGTCAGCTCTCCCCGGTTTTTGCATGAATGAAGCCATACACACATCCACAGACTCTCAAAGTAAAACAAAAATTTTACTTTCATTGAAAACTCCATTGAAAGGAACACAAAGCAGAAGATGAAAAAATGGACATGCCACTCACCCAGTTGTAAAGACTTACAAAATAAAACGTCCACAGCCTCAAAGAAGCCCCACACACGGGTATACTCGCCAGCCACTAGTTCTCACTTGCATCAACAGCCAGAGATCATTTTCAAGTTCCACTAGTCCTCAGACGCACATCTGTGTGTCCAGGCAGTCTTTAAAAACAGCGTGGTGGAGACGGTCCACGTCCATGATCACAGCAGCAGCAGTAAACCACCATCCTGTGACACAAACGGCAGTGTCAGGACACTTTAGCTTCCAGAATCCAACAGACTCTGAAAAAGTTGAGCGTTTCTGGATGAAGTGTGCCGTCTCCTGTGTAAATAAATCCAAGCTGTCATTTTCAAATAAAAGCTCCGGAGCTTCGTTATTGGACAGAACTGCATTTGTTTTGCTCCGTCTGTAAAATGTACATCACATGCTAGGGCTGGGTGATATTGAAAAGATATGGGTGTAGGATATTGTGATAATTAACATACCCCTAAAGATATATTTAATGAAAGAAATCAATTTTAATGTGGAAAAATAAGCAGGCAATATGTATTATGAAGTAATTGTGCAAACTTAAACTTAAGAATATAACCATGTTAAGACAAAAATAAGAGAGCTCCTCTGAGAGCCCCTCACACTGTGCAGAGAGAGACGGCAGCCGGCGGCCGGGTCAGTAGTCCCTCCCCACGTAGAGCAGACCATCTGTTTTTTAAAAATAGACAAACACTGCTTCACTTTAAATGCACAGTAAGTCTATTTCAGATGATCAGAGTGGACCATCTTTCTTTTAAAACGCTTTATTTTACTGTGTCATGTTAGAAAGCAGTAGCTATTGTTGCTAATTTGATTAGCTGTTATGCTCCAGTCTTCTGGTTTTTTTTTTTTTTTTTTTTTCTGCAGATGTTGCAGCACCACACATAGGCCTGGCATATGTACTACAATGTTAAACAAAGCTTCGAGGCACAGAATTTGCCTTGAACATTTTTTGTAATCGAATTATTCAAGTTACTCGATTAATCGTTTCAGCCCTAGTAAAAATGTACAACATACGTACAATACAAGCACTCACCAATGGCCAGATGCAGGCGGTGGCCAAAGCACTGTAGTCTGGCCCACTTGCTGAGTTCTGTAGCCTTTACCACATTAGTGCCGTTATCTGTTGTTATAGCCACTTATTTGTCTTCATTCAAGCCCCAGTTTGCCAAAACATCCCGCAGAACACTCGCTATATTTCCCCCTGTGTGGGATTCGGGGAAATACGTGACTTACAGACACCGTGTTGTCAGTTCAAAGTCTCTGCTGAGAAAATGAACAGTAAAGCTCAAACGGCTCAGTTGTGCTACTGGACCATAGATCTGTAGTGCTGGCGTAAAAGTCCACTTGACTCAGCTCTGTCTTTACAGTCGCTACACATGCCTCGTACATCTGTGGAATGGCGACTTGAGAGAAGTATGTTTGCGATGGAACCTGATATCTGCGGTCTACTTCCTTCATTAGATCCAAAAATCCTTCTTTCTCCACGGTGCTAAGTGGTATCATGCATTTTGCGACGTAACGTGCAACAGCTGCGGTGATAGCTTTGTGGTGCTTCAAAGTTTTTCTCGTAAGGAGTGACACTCGCAAAACCATCATTGATGGTCGCTTGTGGATATGAGGTTTTGCAGCTTGCCTTCGTGTTGGTTGTTTTGGGAGTAGTTGACTTGAAAACTTCATATAGATTCTTGTGGTTGTGCTCCATGTGACTGTGGAGATTTGTTGTATTTCCCCTGGATGTAGCCACAACGTTTCGACATGACCTGCATAGCACCTGCATCTGTGTTACGTCTTCTCTCCTGAAACCGAAGTATTCCCATATTCCAGTCGTGCTATTGTTTTTAGGTACAAGTTGTTTGTTGTTTTTGTCCTCGCTCAGTTCATTCTCTCCCGCATCCGCCATGCCTCGTTCAGTGCACTGCTGCTGAGGAACTGCTCAAGCCAATAGGAAAACAGTATGTACAGGGGTGGGAGACTGGGCGCATTTACAATCGCGTCTGATTGGTCTAACACAGATAAACACAACGTGTGCTACAAAGCCGAAACTGACATATAAAAATATAAATTTATCGCACATGTCATTATCGCGATGGCGATATTTTTGCGATAAATCGCCCAGCCATATCACGTGCCGAGAACCGCTGAGTGAGACGTTTTCTGGAAATGCACCTGTTAAGTCGCTCAGGGAGAGCAGTAAAAAAAAAAAAAAAAAGTCAGACACGAATTATGAGCGCATGTAAGTGAAAACAAGGGAGCAGCACAAGGGACTTAAAATTGTTGTTTTTCCAGTGGATTTTTAATCATAATTTATTTTGTAATAGCCAAGTGGCCTCTGTGTGTGACCTTTGCCCTCTGTACAGGACGTCCACTCACAGGGCGAGGTGATTGCTTGTCTGGAGAAGGGTCTGGTGCGGGAGGCCGAGGAGCAGCTGGGAGCACACGCCATCAAGGACGAGTGTAAAAAGGCCATCATGAGGGTGGCCGAGCTCTCCTCCGACGACTTCCACCTTGACCGCTACCTCTACTTCGCCTGCCGCGACGACCGCGAGCGCTTCTGTGAAAACGTGAGTGTAGGTTGTAAGGAAGCAGCTCAGACCACAACACTCTTTATTTGATAGTGAGATTTGCTGTTTTCTTCCCGCAGACGCTCGCTGGAGAAGGACGTGTTTACAAATGTCTCTTCAACCACAAGTTTGAGGAAGTGATGTCAGAGCGGGTGAGTGTTGATGAGACGTGCTTGGTTTCAAATACGGGTCACATGAGTTTATGACCCACATCTGTTCACTCACTCATGTCATTGGTTCCTGGTGCTGAGCGGTGCTCAGTCAGTCACGCTGCACTCACTTGTGAGAAAGATAACTTCACTTGCACTCATCCCATTGTCACCAAACCTGGTATGTGGGTTAGGTGTAGTAACCCAAAGTTGTATCTTAATTTTGGGCTCAAAAGGTCAAAGGTCAAGGCTACTGACATAGACACTGTGAAAATCTTGAGAGCAGTGTTCCTCCCCCTGAGATTGTTACTCAGTGTGGTACGCCTGTTGGGTCTGTTCAAATCAAAACAATTTTATTTATATAGCACCAAATCACAACAAACAGTTGCCCCAAGGTGCTTTATATTGTAAGGCAAAGCCATACAGTAATTACGGAAAAACTCCAACGGTCAAAACGACCCCCTGTGAGCAAGCACTTGGCGACAGTGGGAAGGAAAAACTCCCTTTAACAGGAAGAAACCTCCAGCAGAACCAGGCTCAGGGAGCGGCAGTCTTCTGCTGGGACTAGTTGGGGCTGAGGGAGAGAACCAGGATAAAGACATGCTGTGGAGGGGAGCAGAGATCAATCACTAATGATTAAATGCAGAGTGGTGCATACAGAGCAAAAAGAGAAAGAAACAGTGCATCATGGGAACCCCCCAGCAGTCTACGTCTATAGCAGCATAACTAAGGGATGGTTCAGGGTCACCCGATCCAGCCCTAACTATAAGCTTTAGCAAAAAGGAAAGTTTAAGCCTAATCTTAAAAGTAGAGAGGGTGTCTGTCTCCCTGATCTGAATTGGGAGCTGGTTCCACAGGAGAGGAGCCTGAAAGCTGAAGGCTCTGCCTCCCATTCTACTCTTACAAACCCTAGGAACTACAAGTAAGCCTGCAGTCTGAGAGCGAAGCGCTCTATTGGGGTGATATGGTACTATGAGGTCCCTAAGATAAGATGGGACCTGATTATTCAAAACCTTATAAGTAAGAAGAAGAATTTTAAATTCTATTCTAGAATTAACAGGAAGCCAATGAAGAGAGGCCAATATGGGTGAGATATGCTCTCTCCTTCTAGTCCTGAAGCAAGAAGACCCCAAGAAGCCTGTTGGCCTTTTGGGTCAAAAGGTCACTGGAGAGTACTTTGTAAAAATATTGAGTGCAGTAACATCTTTCCTTTTCCTAAATGCCCGCTTGTCACCACATTTGCTAAGTGTGTTTTTACCCCCGTCACACTCATGGCCGAATGAGCCTGAATCCGAAAAGTCAACCCACATTCCCTAAGTGTTGCGGTGCATTCGGAAACGTCAGACAGCACAGTGGTCTAAACCATCGGGCAGGGTTGTACAGCCCCCCCAAATGTTTTGCTCATGTTCAAAATGCTCATGGTGCAGTCCAAGTGTAAAAATATCAAACAGCTGTTGAAATGGACTCTGACTCCGCTCTCTGTACCCTCACAGCATCAAAACAGCATTTGGAACAGTCTGATCGCACTCGAGACACATTTGCTGTGGTCAGGCACATCAACTCCTGCCGCGTGGAGCTGCCGGACACCGCCGGCAGTCCATCCCGTTTGGGCTGCGCAAAGGAAATATTGTCATATGCAACTCTGTGGCACGCATTCATTTTGGGACATAGACATAAACACTGCACAGTCAAACTGAAAACACTGTCTCTGCGAGTCGATGTGGTGCAGGAGCACACACAGCTGAACGTGGTGTTAAATCCATTATGAGCACAATATTACAGATGCATGAGTCCACCTCATGATTTAGAAGATGTCTGCAGTATTATGTTATCATGGCTGTAACACCTCATTCAGGCGCACCGTGCAGCTGCACCACAGTGAGTGTTAGTGTTTCAGCAGACCGGCGAGACGCCACACAGTACTTCTGAATGTGGTGTCAGTTGTAGTAAAGTGTAATGACCACTGCATCATCTAAACTTAGGACTGATGTGGCACCTGTTTACCAAGGCACGACAATGTAAAGAAAGGAAGCCATCACCTTTGGAACAGCTCCAGAGGTGTCTCCCACTGCACGGCGACCTACAGCCACGGCACAGCCTGTCAGTCATCCGTGTGACATGGGTGGGAAGTGGGATGGTGACACCTGCCATGAGGGCAGAGGCGTCGACCACTGTGAAAAAATGATTCCATATGATGCCGTGTCCAGACATCGCTCACTCTGCCACGCCCCTCCCCTTAATTACCCTCCACCCAGATATCGGGTGGCATTCAAAGTGCATTTGTAATATTCTTACTGCAGTCTGACAGTATTCTAGGTATTCGTACAGTATGCCAACTAGAATTGGACCCCAGTCAAGAGCTGATGCATGCAGAATGTGCACGAATCAGTTGAGGTGGGTCGGAGCGCAGTCTGGGTCTGCAGACGGCTGTCCACTGCAATTCTTATTCCCTCCTAGATGTGGCACATTGTTTTTAACATTTCACCTGATTCAGCTTGGCTCGTGCTCATTCTTGCAAAGTGTGATGGGACCCTTAGGTATGGTGACCCCAAGAAGCATCTTAATTTTGGGGTTAAAGGTCAGCACAAATGTTTCAGTTAAATTTATTCAATTTATTTTAATTTATATAGCGCCAAATCACAGCAAAGTTGCATCAAGAGCAAGAACACAGGTGACAGTGGTAAGAAAAAATGCTCTCTGATTTGAGGAAGAAACCTGAAGCAGACCAGACTCAAAGAGGGCGGCCCTCTGCTTGGACCATGATACAGACACAAATTGAAAACAATTCACAAAACGAACATACAGGAAATGGTGCTGGTGCACAGGACAGGAGGGTTTCAGAAACAGACACCACACCCATCTCTGGATGGAGCTGCACCTCAAACAGAGGAAAAAAACAGAATCAGGCATCAGAAAGACAACAAATACAGTGTAATTTGTCAGCATTAATCAACAACAAACACAGAAGAAATACTAAGGTGATCACCGGCCACTAGCCCTAAGCTTCACTAAAAGACCCAGAGTTTAGATAAAGTTGAGGCTGCAGCCCGCTCTGTTTACTAATAAACTGAATTAAGAGTAAAAAGCATAGTAACATGCTATCCATACGAAAGGGAAAATAAGTGTGTTAAGTCTGGACTTGAAAGTCTCTACAGAATCTGACTGTTTTATTGATGCAGGGAGATCATTCCACAGAACAGGGGCGCGATAAGAGAAAGCTCTGTGACCCACAGACTTCTTATTCACCCTACGGTAGGTAGTAGTCCTGCACCCTGAGAACACAGAGCCCAGGCCAGTACGTAGGGTTTAATTAGGTCAGCTAGGTAGGGAGGTGACAGTCCGTGAACAATTTTATAGGTTAGTAGCAGAACCTTAAAATCTGATCTCACTGGGATAGGAAGCCAGTGAAGAGATGCCAAAATGGGTGTAATGTGGTCGAACTTGCTGCTTTGTGTCAAAAGTCTGGCAGCAGCATTTTGAACCAATTGGAGAGCCCTAATCCTGGACTGTGGTAAACCAGAAAATAGAACATTGCAGTAGTCCAATCTAGAAGAGATAAACACGAGTCAGGGTCTCAGCATCAGCCGTAGACAGGATGGGACAAATCTTTGCTATATTTTGCAGGTGGAAGAAAGCAGTCCTTGTAATATCTCTAATGTGGAGGTCAAAGGACAATGTAGGATCAAAATTACCCAAAGGTTCCTCACTTGGTCAGTGTGATGTATGATACACGAGCCTAGACTAAGCGTTAGCTGGTCAATTTGATGCCGACGTCTCACTGGGCCAAGAACCATAATTTCAGTGTTATCAGAGTTTTAAAGTAGGAAGTTTCTACAACCCCTGGCAATAATTATGGAATCACCAGCCTCGGAGGATGTTCATTCAGTTGTTTAATTTTGTAGAAAAAAGCAGATCACAGACATGACACAAAACTAAAGTCATTTCAAATGGCAACTTTCTGGCTTTAAGAAACACTATAAGAAATCAGGAAAAAAAAATTGTGGCAGTCAGTAACGGTTACTTTTTTAGACCAAGCAGAGGGAAAAAATATGGACTCACTCAATTCTGAGGAATAAATTATGGAATCACCCTGTAAATTTTCATCCCCCAAACTAACACCTGCATCAAATCAGATCTGCTCGTTAGTCTGCATCTAAAAAGGAGTGATCACACCTTGGAGAGCTGTTGCACCAAGTGGACTGACATGAATCATGGCTCCAACACGAGAGATGTCAATTGAAACAAAGGAGAGGATTATCAAACTCTTAAAAGGTAAATCATCACGCAGTGTTGCAAAAGATGTTGGTTGTTCACAGTCAGCTGTGTCTAAACTCTGGACCAAATACAAACATGGGAAGGTTGTTAAAGGCAAACATACTGGTAAACCAAGGAAGACATCAAAGCGACAAGACAGAAAACTTAAAGCAATATGTCTCAAAAATCGAAAATGCACAACAAAACAAATGAGGAATGAATGGGAGGAAACTGGAGTCAACGTCTGTGACCGAACTGTAAGAAACCGCCTAAAGGAAATGGGATTTACATACAGAAAAGCTAAACGAAAGCCATCATTAACACCTAAACAGAAAAAAAACAAGGTTACAATGGACTAAGGAAAAGCTATCGTGGACTGTGGATGACTGGATGAAAGTCATATTCAGTGATAAATCTCGAATCAGCATTGGGCAAGGTGATGATGCTGGAACTTTTGTTTGGTGCCGTTCCAATGAGATTTATAAAGATGACTGCCTGAAGAGAACATGTAAATTTCCACAGTCATTGATGATATGAGGCTGCATGTCAGGTAAAGGCACTGGGGAGATGGCTGTCATTACATCATCAATAAATGCACAAGTTTACGTTGATATTTTGGACACTTTTCTTATCCCATCAATTGAAAGGATGTTTGGGGATGATGAAATCATTTTTCAAGATGATAATGCATCTTGCCATAGAGCAAAAACTGTGAAAACATTCCATGCAAAAAGACATAAGGTCAATGTCATGGCCTGCAAATAGTCCGGATCTTAATCCAATTGAAAATCTTTGGTGGAAGTTGAAGAAAATGGTCCATGACAAGGCTCCAACCTGCAAAGCTGATCTGGCAACAGCAATCAGAGAAAGTTGGAGCCAGATTGATGAAGAGTACTGTTTGTCACTCATTAAGTCCATGCCTCAGAGACTGCAAGCTGTTATAAAAGCCAGAGGTGGTGCAACAAAATACTAGTGATGTGTTGGAGCGTTCTTTTGTTTTCATGATTCCATCATTTATTCCTCAGAATTGAGTGATTCCATATTTTTTTCCTCTGCTTGGTCTAAAAAAGTAAACCGTTACTGACTGCCACAACTTTTTTTCCTGATTCTTATAGTGTTTCTTAAAGCCAGAAAGTTGCCCATTTGAAATGACTTTAGTTTTGTGTCATGTCTGTGATCTGCTTTTTTTTTCTACAAATTAAACAACTGAATGAACATCCTCCGAGGCCGGTGATTCCATCATTTCTGCCAGGGGTTGTAGGTAATACCTCAGTAATGGTGTCCACCTCAATAGCAGGGTGTAGTGGCTGGGTTAAGACATGCTGAGATATGTTTAACCTGATGAAGTAATCCAGGAAATCTTGTTGTAAAAGGTGTGTGTGTGCGCGCGCGTGCCTGATTGTCACTGATTGCGGTACACCTGTTCAGGTATATTGACCTGAACAAGCCTGTTGTTTATGGTTGAAAGGTCATAATTCTGTGCTTTTTGAAACCCTTCTGCAGTACAGTGTCTTGTTGATTTTTCAGCATTTGCTGTTTCTGGGTGTGTTTTTTTTAAATCCTAGATATTACAGAAAAGCTTTTGTAGCTTTGTGAGCTGTTGACACATAACCCTGGTAGCAGAGGTCAAAGCAGGTTTCTTGTCTGACCTCTGCCATTGATGGTTTGTGTTCCTCAGTGTCGCGAGGCGCTGACCACCCGGCAGAAGCTGATTGCTCAGGACTACAAAGTCAGCTACTCGCTGGCTAAAGCCTGTAAGTCAGACCTGAGGAAGTACCGCTGCAGCGTGGAAACCAACATGCCCCGAGCCCGCGAGGCCCGACTCTCCTACCTGCTGCTCTGCCTGGAGTCCGTTGTTCATCGAGGTAGGCGGCCTGTCAATCACTCTGCCCCGCCCACACACTCATGTGTGATTGGCAGTCTATCAATAAAGTCACATGATCATCAACATGGTTCAGTTGGCAAATCTTTAGTCCAAGCAGGAAACTTTGATTTCAAATGACATGAGTTTATTTTACGTGCGTGTGCGTAGGCCGCGTGGTGAGTGGCGAGTGTCAGGGTGAGATGATGGACTACAGGCGGATGCTGATGGAGGATTTCTCTCTGAGTCCGGAGATTGTTCTGCACTGCCGCAGTGAGATCGAGGGTCACTGTTCTGGTCTCCACCGTAAGGGTCGCACGCTGCACTGCCTGATGCGGGTCAGCCGCGGCGACATGGGTGCCATCGACCCCAACTGTCAACGGGCGGTGAGTCATTAGCAACCTTTAAAAATTGTTTGACACTGACTGCTTTGTGAACAGGATGTTTCTTGTCCAGAACTGGTGTCGCCGACCGAACGGTCCCCCCTAAAAATCGGGTCTGCCCTGCCTTCACTGCACGTGTCATTAGCCGCGGTTTGCTGAGTATCACCTCGATCTGCTTCAAACTGTCTCCAGTCTTCATCTGTCTCAGCAACAGATATCTGAAGCTTTTCTGCTACAATCATTTACACATACATTCAGCATTATTTCAGACTAAAAGACTGATGAAGTGATCAGAGCGCCGCGGGTACACGAGCTGCTAGCTGATGCGTTCACTGCACCTCCATCTTTTTTTTTTTCAAAAATTTTCATTATGCATACAAAAAGAAAAAACAGAAGAATTAAAGAAAAAGAGGTGCACAAAATACAATTACCATTCAGTGATACTTTTACCAGTAATACAGAGGATTATACAAATTCCGGCCGTCGAGGCAAAATATATGTTCTCCATTTCTCCCAGATTCTGTCAAACATGTCCTTTCGAAGTCTGTTATGAAATGTAATGTGTTACATGACAAATATTGAATACCCAAGGTTGTGCCAGCCATCCAGATTTGGAGATGAAGACTTCAATTATTTCCTGGTAATACATTTCCGCGCTGCTAAGCTCAACGTTCCAAACAAACATTTTGTCTTTATCTTTCTCTACAGAATATAGAAGACCAAATCGCAGTTCATCCCAGCCTAAGGTTGTCTGAAATTTGACATTGCTTTCAATTCAGTTTGAACCATATTCCAAAAAAATTGTAATGATGAGCTTGACCAAAACAAATGGTACAGTTTTACTCCTTGTGCACCACAATTTCTCCAACAATTGGAAGAACCAGTGTAGTGTGAACTTTGTGCTGGAGTGATAAAGTATCTACAAAGACTATTCCAGTCAAAACTTCTCCAAGCGTTTTAATCAGATATTATTCATTATTATCACTTTACCGGGGTGTTGCTGGGCCGGTATCATAGATTTACGGCGATGGTATGTGGCTATACCCGCCCGCTGTGCGTAAACAAATGATGTCATAGCGCGCGCAGCCCAAAAACTGTCCGCAGAGGAAAAGTAAAAGGCGAGGTGTGTTTTGGTCCCAATATGGATATTCCGGATGATTTTCTCAAGGATAGTACGACAATGAGCAGCTAAAGCAGCCAGCTTGATGAGGACGCACTGCTGAATTTGAACAGCGGTGCGCGCGCCAGGCTACAAGGCAGAAGTTAAGTGAGCCAACTTTTTATGTACGCGTTATGTGTTGTGTATCTCAGTAAAAAGTGATGATAATACAGTAACATGCTGTTGTCGTGCGGTGTGCATTTTTCTGAGTCCCTCCGTCCATCCCGTCACCCGAAATGACAGCTATTCACCTGAAACGAGGGTGAATAGCTGTCATTTCGGGTGACGGGATGGACGTCGGGCCTCTTGAAAATGCATACCGCCCTCCAAAAGCATGTTATTTTATTATTATTATTATTATTATTATTCAGGGTTCTCCCCAGATATTAGCATAGCGGTGCTACTGGTAATTATCGCCCGAGGCAACGCGTTGTCATTTTGACTGGATTTAGATGCACTGAAAGCAAGAATAATAGACAAAAATGAAACTTTTGTTGTAATATCAATGTTCTTTTTTGCATTTTTCTGTCTAAGTTAATAAAATAAATAACATTGAAAAGTTTAAAAACACATTCATATTTTATGTCAGACAGGCAGAATTTTTCTGTCATGTTGACAGTTTATTTCTTATTTATTTTTTACATTTCTGAGTGGGATTGCACACTTTAAAACAACAACAAAAAAACAATATAACCCCTAATTGTCTTGTTTGAACAAGAGCTAAATCTGGACTGATTTGACTGTCAAATCAGAATCATTTTTATTGCAAAGTAAGTTCTTACATACAAGTAATTTGATCTGGTGTCATTGGTGCAGAAACAACAACAATAATAAAAAATGAAAAAAATAGTTCTGCAAGAAGTAAATCTGCTCTTTTAAAGATGAAACCTTGAATGGAAAAACAATCACTTTTTCACACTTTAGTTTCATTGAGGCTGTGTGGTGAAGATCGTTGATTCAAATTGCTTCGCTGCTTTTTTACAGCGTGTAGCGTCTGCTGTTAACACTTATTTCTCTCTCTCTGAGGGAACGAGAGACTCGTCACTCTCACACCATCTTTGTGGCTTATTTGAGCAAATTTTGGAAACATGAAGGCTTTCATCTGTAAAATAAAGCCTTTGTGTCACTAGCTACACAGGCAGAAGGAGTTTTTTTTTATTGGAAGACTTTGACGGAGTTTTTGTTCTTTCACTGAGAGACCACATGCTCTGTCACTCTGAGCTGCGGCGCTGTGGCTCTGCTCGGCTCTCTGCCAGCGGGGAGGAGCGAGCAGGCAGCAGTCCGTTCAGCACAAACAGACTGGCTGGATTAAAAAATATCTCAGACCAAGGTGCTGTGATAACAGTATAATGGCGCCATGTTGTTCCATTGTCTGGGGAGAACCCTGATTATTACATTATTTGATTACCTTTCCCATTTTTGCTTGACATAATTTGTTTACTTTTTTAATTTCTTGAAAGTCTCAATATAATCTTGAAATCAATTTTAGACCCAAATCTGCTGCATATGATTTTATAAATGCTTCAAAATAGGCATTTCAAAAACATTCTTGCTCTTTGACATAAAACTATTATTTATGATGGATTTGTAAAACCTGTACCGAAAAAAATTGCTATTTTGTAATTGGTGTCATCTCATTACAGGTTGAAAATTATTTATTATTCCATTAAGAAAGAGAAGAGAGAGAGAAATATGTGCTGACGAGCCTTATTTTTGCCAAGTTTTAAACCTTGCGTCCTTGCATCATGGAAACCCAGCGCAATACTTTAATCTCTTTGTAATTTTATTTATGAAATTTAACCACAGTTTCAATGAAACATAATCCATGATATCTTTCCTGAATCTGCTCTTTGATAAATTTTTTAAATCTCCAAGTCTTCATTTCAATTTCTTTCCATCTCGCTTGATATTCTAGGTCACACCAACACACCAAAATTCTGAATTGGGGCTAACAATGTAATAATCCTTCAAGCAAGGCAGTGCAAGACCACCATCTCTTGTTAACTGGAGGTTTGAAAACAGTCTGGCCTCTTACCATGCCACATAAACTGGCAATTATTTTGTCCCACTCTTCAGATTGTTTCTCTGTAATAACAGTGATGGGCACAGATAACCAAAAAATTAACTTCGATATCAGATAACTGAAAAGTTGTCTTTGATAAAGTTAAAACGATAAACCACCCAAAAATGTATCGGAAGTTACAGATAACCGATAAATCCAGTATTGTCTTTGGTACTAACAAGCTGATTTGAGTTTTAACACCACGATCGCTTCTGAAAGCATCAAAGGTGACGACAGACCCAAATAATGAGTCAGCACTTCTGTCTTTGAGTGCCCTGCCCCCTGCTGGAAGCTCCAGTTACTACATGGCTTCCAACAGAAACGCCTCTGAGAGGAGACACGAAGCTCACTCTCTACTCATCACAATGCTGCCGTCAGCCGGGTGTCTTGGAAATAAAACAGTGCTGAGTTATGGTTTGATGTAAATAAAATGAATACTGATAAATAACTGCATTAAGTCAGTTCTGTCCTTTGTGCAAAATTAAGATATAACATATATCTTGTAATGTTGAATAATGCACTACTTCTGAAGTTTGTAACAAACCCAGATGGCATTCTGGGTAAAATGTGCCCTCTGCTAACACTGATTAACTCATTCATTCTTGTATACCAACACGTTAATGTGAGGTGTTTCGTGTGTTTACAGATAAATGTGCTTCTGTAAATATGCCATTTTTTATTTGTAAAAAAACAAAAGTCATAAAAAAAGCCATAGTTGTAATTAGAATTAGAACACTGCGTGATCTACTGGTGCCAGTGCAAGTTTGGCCCTTTTTCAGCTGAATTTTCCATTCGTGGCGAGATTTTTTTTTTTTGGATCGCACCAGTTTCTGGTTAATCGCACGTCCTGCATCGTTTAGTATACATGAAGTAACGAGCTGCGTTTAACATCTCATGACCACCTCCTGATCGCATGGTCATATGAAAATCAAACCTGTTTATATTCTGGTCGGCCGTCGTGAGGGTATCCCACTGCTGAAAAGCTATAAGCATCCTACCTCTCACACTGTGCCTACACAAACACCGCAGACCTGTCTTGTAATGATTTTTTGTTTTGGTTTTTGTTTTTGTTTTTTTTTACATTGTCTCCCATCGAGAGTTTTTGTAAATTACGTTGGAAAACAGCTTCTGTTTTACGTTTTGCTGCTGGAAACACGAGTCTGATGTGTGGTTTTTGAACGTACCAATGTGTGTGAGAACATAAATCGGACGCTCTGAACTTTTACCACCGTGCGGTTCTGTGGTACAGTTTGAGCTGGAACCGAGTACAGTGATTGAAAATATCAGCCCAGCTTCAGTCTGAATACTGCCATGAACACTACTGGCCATTAGATGGCAGTAGAGACCTTGAAAACTTGCCAAAACAAAATTCCCGATAATCTGTGTCTGCTCGTTTAGATGCGTGGAATTTAATAAAAGCAAACACAATAACATCTATAAACCCAGAGAATATATTCACGAGAGTTTTAGGCACTAGAATTTAATGCTGTTGTCCTGATCAGAGTGTCTCAATGCATTTCTCATGTCGTGACATACTGAGATTACCCTATCATACCCATAATGCACCTGGACACAGCATGCCCACACTGAAACCTTAAAAATTAACGCATTACTTTAAAACTAAAACATATCTGATATTTTCACTTTATAAAACTTCAGACGTGACGTTAATTAAAAATGTATGCATCTGGATGACTTGGGTGATATTGCCCGTGTATCAGTAGGAGGTTAAAAGAAATTATTTTATATATATATATATATATATATATATATATATATATTTTTTTTTTTTTTTTTGTGACCAGTTCTCCTTTGCCTGCAGAGGATAGAGCGGTTCCTTCAAGAAGCAGCTCTCTGTTTGCAGAGGGTAGAACTATACATCTGCTATGAAACCATTTAACAGGTAGGGCTCAACTGATTTTAAGTTTTATAAGAGTTTGTAGCTGTTCAGCTTTGTTTACCACGTTAACAGTCTAAAAATTATCGGACAAAATTTAGCGAAGATAATTAGCCGATAAGGGTTTTCAAGTATCTGAAAAGATAATCTGATAATGAACCATTATCTTCGATCATTATCGGATTGTCGGAACTGTGCCCACACCTGAATAATAGGAATCATCTGAAAAGATACAGCAACTTGGCAGTATGTTCATTTTTACAGTTTCTGTAGGGATTCGAAAGTAATATAGGCATCAAGTCCATCTTCTATATCATTATTATTGTTGACACAATGGTTTTAAATTGACTTCAAACTATTAGATAAATCCTTTGGAATATTTACTCCTAAATATTTTATGTGATCCAATGTCAGTTTAAATTAATTTTATAGGGCCAGTATCTGGCCTGGTTTGTAATTGAAACTTAATAATTGTGATTTAGTAATACGTTTATAGCCGATACTGAACCAGAAACATCCAGATAGGCTAGGAGATTGAGAAAAGATGACTCCGGATTTGACAAATAGATTAAGACATCATCCACAAACAGTGAAATTGTGTTCTTGTCTAAACAGTTGAACTCCTGTAATATTTGCATTCTGTACAAGTCTCTGACTCACCGTCTTGATTAAAAATAGCAAAAAATAATGGAGATCTCAGGCACCCATGTCTACTTCCTCTCTCCAAGTTAAATGATTTAGAGGAGGCTCCATTAAACTTAATTCTCACTTTTGGACATTTATATAGAGCCTGAATAACTTTTACAAATAATTGATTAAAACCAAAGTTTTCCAAGACTTTATATAAAAATTCCCAATTGACACGTTCAAATGCTTTTTTGACATCAAGGTTAATAAGAACCATCTGATTTTGTTTTTTAACAGTATGATCAATTATGTGTAATGTTCGGCGAATATTATCCGTGCCTGTCTCCTCTTTTTATAAAGCCAGTCCGATCTAAGCTAATAATGTCAGGCAATACATTTTCTAAATCTTTCAGATGTATATGTGTAATAATTTGTAGTCTTGATTAAGCACACTTAAGGGTGATGATTGCCAACCTCAAGCCTGTCCTTTCCTCCTTGGCTATCAATGAGATAGATGCCTCATTCCAAGATGTAGACATTATTTGTCATGCTCAGCCCCGGCTCAGGGTTAGGTC
The DNA here is from genome assembly GCF_902500255.1 of Thalassophryne amazonica. Lineage (NCBI taxonomy): Eukaryota > Metazoa > Chordata > Actinopteri > Batrachoidiformes > Batrachoididae > Thalassophryne > Thalassophryne amazonica. The sequence continues at coordinate 115,517,735 of NC_047110.1, read as the reverse complement.
TTCATTCATTGCCTTATTTCCTCTTTGGTTTTCTGGTTTTTACCTTTCATTAGTTTATGCTTAATCATGTTTGGTTCTGTTTGTTTTGCTTTGTTTACTATTTAGTCACTGGTTTTAATTCTGTTTATATTAGTTTGCAGTCATTCAGTTATCATTGGCTTTTCTTTATGTTACACGTTTGTCACAGATTCTTCCTTTGGTTATCTATTGGTTATTTATTCTGTAGTTGATTATTGGTTTTTGTTTGTTTGTTTGTTTTCACTCCTGGTCCTTAAAGTTTAGTTCTGTTTATCACATTTCTTGTATTATGCTTTAGTCACAGGTTTTGGTTATTATTTGCCTTCAGTGTTTCTATTCATATCATGTTGCATTTCTTATTTATTGCATTTTCTGTTTATCAGTTATCTTTTATTTATTGCATTATTCTGTAGTCGCTGGGTTTGTTTGTTCTCCATTTATCATCCATTTTGTGTTGTATTCTGTGGTTACTGGTTTTGTTTCATGTCATTTATTTTCTGCTCATCTTGTAATCTGATTTGCCATCTCTGATTGGGTGTTGCATTTTATTTTCTAATGTTAATCTATCAGTCCCTGTCCAGTTCTAGTTTTGATTATAATTGATTGACTCAATTGGCTTCGCTCAAAATGTAAATGAGTCCACCCACCACTTTAACCATACCTTAGATCTTGTTCTGACTTATGGTATGGAAATTGAAGACGTAACAGTATTCCCTGAAAACCCCCTTCTGTCTGATCATTTCTTAATAACATTTACGTTTACTCTGATGGACTACCCAGCAGTGGGGAATAAGTTTCATTACAGTAGAAGTCTTTTGGAAAGTGCTGTAACTAGGTTTAAAGGTATGATTCCTTCTTTATGTTCTCCAATGCCATATACCAGCACAGTGCAGAGTAGCTACCTAAACTCTGAGTGAGATAGATTATGTCGTCAATAGTTTTACATCCTTATTGAGGACACTTTGGATGCTGTAGCTCCTCTGAAAAAGAGAGCCTTAATCAGGAATTGCCTGACTCCGTGGTATAACTCACAAACTAGCAGCTTAAAGCAGATAACCCGTAAGTTGGAGAGGAAATGGCGTCTCACTAATTTAGAGGATCTTCACTTAGCCTGAGAAAAGAGTCTGTTGCTTTATAAAAAAAGCCCTCCATAAAGCTAGGACATCTTAGTACTCTTCACTAATTGAAGAAAACAGGAACAACCCCAGGTTTCTTTTCAGCACTGTAGCCAGGCTGACAAAGAGTCAGAGCTCTATTGAGCCGAGTATTCCTTTAACTTTAACTAATAATGACTTCATGACTTTCTTTGCTAATAAAATTTTTAACTATTAGAGAAAAATTACTCATAACCATCCCAAAGACATATCGTTCTCTTTGGCTGCTTTCAGTAATGCCGGTATTTGGTTAGACTCTTTCTCTCCGATTGTTCTGTCTGAGTTATTTTCATTAGTTACTTCTCTTCAAACCATCAACATGTCTATGAGGACTCCCATTCCTACCAGGCTGCTCAAGGAAGTCCTACCATTAATTAATGCTTCGATCTTAAATATGATCAATCTATCTTTATTAATTGGCTATGTACCACAGGCTTTTAAGGTGGCAGTAATTAAACCATTACTTAAAAAGCCATCACTTGACCCAGCTATCTTAGCTAATATAGGCCAATCTTCCAACCTTCCTTTTCTCTCAAAAACTCTTGAAACGGTAGTTGTAAACAGCTAACTGATCATCTGCAGAGGAATGGTCTATTTGAAGAGTTCAGTCAGGTTTTAGAATTCATCATAGTACAGAAACAGCATTAGTGAAGGTTACAAATGATCTTCTTATGGCCTCAGACAGTGGCCTATCTCTGTGCTCGTCCTGTTAGACCTCAGTGCTGCTTTTGATACTATTGACCATAAATTTATTACAGAGATTAGAGCATGCCATAGGTATTAAAGGCACTGCGCTGCGGTGGTTTGAATCATATTTATCTAATAGATTACAATTTGTTCATGTAAATGAGGAATCTTCTTCACAGAATAAGGTTAATTATGGAGTTCCACAAGGTTCTGTGCTAGGACCAAATTTATTCACTTTATACATGCTTCCCTTAGGCAGTATTATTAGAAAACATTGCTTAAATTTTCATTGTTACGCAGATGATACCCAGCTTTATCTATCCATGGAACCAGAGGACACACACCAATTAGATAACTGCAGGATTGTCTTACAGACATAAAGACATGGATGACATCTAATTTCCTGCTTTTAAACTCAGATAAAACTGAAGTTATTGTACTTGGTCCCACAAATCTTAGAAACATGGTGTCTAACCAGATCCTTACTCTGGATGGCATTACCCTGACCTCCAGTAATACTGTGAGAAATCTTGGAGTCATTTTTGATCAGGATATGTTCTGCAATGCGCATATTAAGCAAATATGTAGGACTGCTTTTTACATTTGCGCGATATCTCTAAAATTAGAAAGGTCTTGTCTCAGAGTGATGCTGAAAATCTAATTCATGCATTTATTTCTTCTAGGCTGGACGATTGTAATTCATTATTATCAGGTTGTCCTAAAGTTCCTTGAAAGTCTCAGTTACTTCAAAATGCGCAGCTAGAGTACTAAGGCTGATCAGGTGACCCTGAACCATCCCTTAGTTCTGCTGCTATAGACGTAGATAGACTGCTGGGGGGGTTCCCATGATGCACTGAGTGTTTCTTTCTCTTTTGCTCTGTATGCCACCACTCTGCATTTAATCATTAGTGATTGATCTCTGCTCCCCTCCACAGCATGTCTTTTTCCTGATTCTCTTCTCTCAGCCCCAACCAGTCCCAGCAGAAGACTGCCCCTCCCTGAGCCTGGTTCTGCTGGAGGTTTCTTCCTGTTAAAAGGAAGTTTTTCCTTCCCACTGTCGCCAAGTGCTTGCTCACAGGGGGTCGTTTTGACCGTTGGGGTTTTTCTGTAATTATTGTATGGCTTTTGCCTTACAATATAAACCACCTTGGGGCAAACTGTTTTTTTGTGATTTGGCGCTATATAAATAAAATTGATTTGATTTGATAATCATAGATCTTCTTGTTTCCCACTATTTGGATTAGTCACGTTATTTCCTACTTTTGTTTCCCCTTTTGTTTTGTTCACGCATTGCTTGTCTCTAACACGTCACGTTATTCACTGCTAGTTTTTCTGTCACTTACTTAACTTGCTTTGCGCTGTTGATTTTTCAGCCACTTAGTTATCTTGCGCCAGTTCACTTTGCTTTTGCCTCACTGCACTTTCTTGCACTTATCTTTGTCTTCCCTGGTCACACCCCCTTCCAGCACCTTCTGCACACCTGCTCCTCATTTCTCACCCGATTATTCCACTGATATTTAAGCTCTCAGTCCTTTGCCAATTGTTTGATTTCATGTCACTCTCCAGCCTTAGTTTCAAGTTCACCTTTGCCACCTGTTTTTTGCCTGCTGATTTTTGACCTTGCTTTGTCCTCGACCTTGAGTTTGCCTTTGTCCTCTGATTGCCATCCTTGCTGTGTATTTTGACCTGTGCCTGTCTGTTGAACTACGCCTCAGCCTGTCGCCTGTCTGTTCCGTTGCCTCACCTGCTTGGATCACCTGTGTACTGACTCCCTGCTTGCTTTGATGATTAACCTTTTACTTCCTCCATCCCTGGTGAGAACTCGCATTTGTGTCCACCTGTTGTGAGTCACGCCAACGCCGTGCCTGACATTCTTTATTTATTATTTATTTATTTTACATAATTGAAAGCTGCTTTCAGAGTTGGGACCATCAAATCTATCTCTTTGTACCACTCCAAGGGGAAGACGTCTGGCCCCGGAGCTTTGTTAGTTTTAGATTCAAAAATAGCTTTTCTTATTTCAAGTTCAGTAATTTCAGATCTAAGACATTTATTGTGCCGCCATCATTTCAAAGCATCAGAGTTTTGTCTGGTTTCTGCTTAAAAGTAACTTAAGAATGATTTAAGAGTTTTAATTTGTCATCTGATTGGTTAATAATCACATTTTTCCTCTTTGATCGCTTTGGGTGAAGAGAGTCAGACTCAGATGGATCTGCTGTGGTCCCAAAAGAAGCATGCGCAGTGAAGGCAGGTGGGACCGATTTCTAGGGGAGGGGCCGTTCAGTCTGCGACACCGGTTCTCGATCCTCAGCCACTCTCTGCTTTTTCCTACATTTTCCCAGAATGCCTTTGGTGTTTCTCTGTATTTAATGTTTGAATGTTGGTTTGGTGTCTTTTAGCTCCAGGCGCTAATCCAGGAGGCCGACCCCGGGGCCGACTACCGTATTGACCGAGCGCTGAACGAGGCCTGTGAGTCCGTCATCCAGACCGCCTGCAAGCACATCCGCAGCGGCGACCCCATGTGAGTGTCCTCCGCCCTGTTTGACGACCTCACATGGCGTGTAGTTTGTGTCTGTGATCAGGATGATACATTCCGTAAAGCCTGAAGAGTTTTCTCTGGTTTGGTTCACGGTGGCGTGCTTGCTGAATATCGTTGTCTTGTGAACAGGATCTTGTCATGTCTGATGGAGCACCTCTACACGGAAAAGATGGTGGAGGACTGTGAGCACAGACTGCTGGAGCTGCAGTACTTCATCGCCAGAGACTGGAAGTGAGCACTGCTGTAGTACTACAGTGCACATTTATCTGAAAAATAAAATGACATTTAGCCACTCAAAGTACTGTATATAAAGTATCTGTGAGGCACATCATCACTACAAACAATATAGGGGATACATACTGTTTCTTATAACTGCTTGTACAGATCAGTGTCTGTCACGTGGCGGTTTTGTGGGCGACCTCTCAACGGTCACGGGTCGACCTGCTCGAAACTTGGCATGTGGGTTCACCTGGGGGTGGAGCACAAAATACTTAATTATCTTCCCATTGGACCGGAACCCTGAAAGTTCTTGGTGTCTGGAAAAAAAACTACTTTTCCTCTATAGGATCCAACTCAGCTGAATGTGGTACCGCGGTTCGGCCGGGTACATGCCCAAGTTAAGTCGCGAAGAGGCCAGAACCCTGAAAGTTCTTGCAGTAAAAAGAAATAAAAATACACTTCCTCCCAAAAGGAAAGTTTTCAACCAGTCAGTGCTTCATTCTGTTGTCAAAACACAAACTGTATTTATCTGTAAATCTGTGGTGTTGATCCGTAGGATCATGAGTCTGTCTCTTTCTCTCTCTGCTTCCTCCATTTTTACAAATCACAGGTTTATTTTACATGAAAAATTGCACAAGGACACGTGATCCAGTGGAATATTTATCATTTTGTAGCTGATATTCTGAGTTCATTGAAATTTTGCAGACATCAGCACAAATTACCCCATTGTGGGGTTCTGCACCTCCGTAGACAAGTAACCCTCCCTTTACCAGGTACAGGCTTGGGTAACCCTATGACCCCAAAAGGTCAAAGTAAATCTGCTCAAAAATCTTTTTAACGATCACATTTCAGGAATTGGCCCTTCAACTACTTACTTTTACCACTGTGCAACGGTCTGTAGGGTCACTGTGTGTGGGGGAGTACTGTGACTTGCTGCCTCTGTGACTCTTTGATTCACTGAATCAGTCATTCAATGACTCTGTGACTGGCTGACTGACTCTTCAATTCACCATCTGTTACTCACTGCTTCAGTTATGTGACATTTCACTTGTGAAGAGTACTTAGTTGTACTGATCTTATTGTCACTAAACTTGGTGTATAACATAACAAGCATATGCCAAATCAATTTTATTTACTATAGCCGCAATCACAACAAACAGTTGCCTCAAGGCGCTTTATATTGTAAGGCACGGCCATACAATAATTACGTAAAAACCCCAACGGTCAAACGACCCCCTGTGAGCAAGCCCTTGGCGACAGTGGGAAGGAAAAACTTCCTTTAACAGGAAGAAACCTCCAGCAGAACCAGGCTCAGGGAGGGGGGCAGTCTTCTGCTGGGACTGGTTGGGGCTGAGAGGAGAGAATCAGGAAAAAGACATGCTGTGGAGGGGAGCAGAGATCAATCACTAATGATTAAATGCAGAGTGGTGCATACAGAGCAAAAAGAGAAAGAAACACTCAGTGCTCATGGGAACCCCCCAGCAGTCTGTCTATAGCAGCATAACTAAGGGATGTTTCAGGGTCACCTGATCCAGCCCTAAACTATAAGCTTTAGCAAAAAAGTTTTTTAAGCCTAATCTTAAAAGTAGAGAGGGTGTCTGTCTCCCTGATCTGAATTGGGAGCTGGTTCCACAGGAGAGGAGCCTGAAAACTGAACGGCTCTGCCTCCCATTCTACTCTTACAAACCTCTGGAACTACAAGTAAGCCTGCCAGTCTGAGAGTTGAAGCGCTCTATTGGGGTGATATTGGTACTATGAGGTCCCTAAGATAAGATGGGACCTGATTATTCAAACCTTAAGTAAGAAGAATTTTAAATTCTATTCTAGAATTAAGAGGAAGCCAATGAAGAGAGGCCAATATGGGTGAGATATGTTTCTCTCCTTCTAGTCCCTGTCAGTACTCTAGCTGCAGCATTTGAATTAACTGAAGACTTTTCAAGGAACTTTTAGGACAACCTGATATAATGAATTACAATAGTCCAGCCTAGAGGAAATAAATGCCATGAATAGTTTTCAGCATCACTCTGAGACAAGACCTTTCTAATTTTAGAGATATTGCACAAATGCAAAAAAGCAGTCTACATATTTGTTTAATATTAGCATTGAGTGGACATATCCTGATCAAAAATAACTCCAGATTTCTCACAGTATTATTAGAAGTCAGGGTAATGCCATCCAGAGTAAGGATTTGGTTAGACACCATGTTTCTAAGATTTGTGGGGCCAAGTACAATAACTTCAGTTTTATGAGTTAAAAGCAGGAATTAGAGGTCATCCATGTCTTAGGAATGGGGTTCTAATAAACATGTTGATGGTTTGGATGAAGTAAACTAATGAAAATAACTCAGACAGAACAATCGGAGAGAAAGAGTCTAACCAAATACCGGCATCACTTGAAAGCAGCCAAAGATAACGATATGTCTTGGGATGGTTATGAGTAATTTTTTTCTCTAATAGTTAAATTTATTAGCAAAGAAAGTCATGGAAGTCATTGCTAGTTAAAGTTAAAGGTAATACTCGGCTCAATATAGCTCTGACTCTTTGTCAGCCTGGCTACAGTGCTGAAAAGAAACCTGGGGGTTGTTCTTATTTTCTTAGTGATGAGTAGTAAGATGTCCTAGCTTTATGGAGGGCTTTTTTTATAGAGCAACAGACTTTTTCCAGGCTAAGTGAAGATCTTCTAAATTAGTGAGACGCCATTTCCTCTCCAACTTACGGGTTATCTTTTAAGCTGCGAGTTTGTGAGTTATACCACGGAGTCAGGCACTTCTGATTTAAGGCTCTCTTTTTCAGAGGAGCTACAGCATCCAAAGTTGTCTTCAGTGAGGATGTAAAACTATTGACGAGATACTCTATCTCACTCACAGAGTTTAGGTAGCTACTCTGCACTGTGTTGGTATATGGCATTAGAGAACATAAAGAAGGAATCATATCCTTTAACCTAGTTACAGCGCTTTCTGAAAGACTTCTAGTGTAATGAAACTTATTCCCCACTGCTGGGTAGTCCATCAGAGTACCATAAGTCAGAACAAGATCTAAGATATGATTAAAGTGGTGGGTGGACTCATTTACATTTTGAGCAAAGCCAATTGAGTCTAATAATAGATTAAATGCAGTGTTGAGGCTGTCATTCTCAGCATCTGTGTGGATGTTAAAATCGCCCACTATAATTATCTTATCTGAGCTAAGCACTAAGTCAGACAAAAGGTCTGAAAATTCACAGAGAAACTCACAGTAACGACCAGGAGGACGATAGATAATAACAAATAAAACTGGTTTTGGGGACTTCCAATTTGGATGGACACGACTAAGAGTCAAGCTTTCAAATGAATTAAAGCTCTGTCTGGGTTTTGTATTAATTAATAAGCTGGAATGGAAGATTGCTGCTAATCCTCCGCCTCGGCTCGTGCTACGAGCATTCTGACAGTTAGTGTGACTCGGGGGTGTTGACTCATTTAAACTAACATATTCATCCTGCTGTAACCAGATTTCTGTAAGACAGTGACCCATAACAAGCCTGTTGACCTTGGGTGGGTCTAAGGTCAAGGTTCTTTTATAAAGTAACATAAGTTGTACTTTATAAAAAACTTATGAGTGCAGTAACATCTTTCCTTATTGTCTCAAAACTGCTCCTGTAGCTGATGGCGGTTTGTCACGGTGCCGTGGGTTAATGCACTTGTCTGAAAACACAGACTTGGCATGCCTAAAGGTTTTGCACAGTGCGGTGTGTGTGTGTGTGTCACACAGATGTGATGACAGACAGATGTGTTAAGTAAAACTGTTAAGTTGTTGGTGGGGAAAATGGACAGTTCACATACTTCCTGTGTTTCCTCTGCAGTGTGTTTTTCAGGGTGTCGCCTCCGTTCGGTGGTATCTGATCTTTTATTCTGTGGTGCTCTTTAGGTTGGACCCCATTCTGTATAAGAAATGTCAGGGCGATGCTGCCCGCCTCTGCCACGCCCACGGCTGGAATGAGACCAGTGAGATGATGCCACCCGCCACCATTTTTTCCTGCTTATATCGCCACGCCTACCGCTCAGTTGAGCAAGGACGAAGGGTAAGTCGCCACAGTCAATCATCACAGGAATGTTTCTGATTGACCTGTTGACCCTCTGGGGTCCATGCACGCGCTGGTGTGTCCAAGTGTACTTTTTGTCATATTGTTATTATTACAGTTGTATGTAAAAGTTTGGGCACCCCATTATGTTCCTTAAACAACCAATGTTGTCTGGATCAGACGTTTAAGGAAAATATCATATAGCAGACAAACACACTGATATTTGAGAAATGAAATGAAGTTTCTAGTATTTACAGAAAGTGTGCAATAATTATTTAAACAAAATTAGGCAGGTGCATAAATTTGGGCACCCTTGTCATTTTATTGATTTGAATCCATTTATCACTAATTATTGGAACACAAAATTGGTTTGGTAAGCTCACTGACCCTTGACCTCCTTCCACAGGTGAATCCAATCATGAGAAAGGGTATTTAAGGTGGCCATTTACAAATGTTTCCCCTCTGTGCATCTCTTCTAATGAGTGGGAACATGGGAGCCTGAGATGTTTTGTAAGAATGGTCCAAAATACCTTCAACCAGAATCCAGACTCTCATTGGAAGCTATAGGCAGGCATGCACATAATTGGTACTTATGGTGCTTGTGCATGCTAAAAATAAGTGATGCGCAGCAGAAAACACAAGGGAAGTGCTTCATAAGCAGAAAGCAGTGATAGATTGTAAGAAAAGTGTTTCCCTCTGCTGTGCATCAATGATGTATAGCACACATGAGCACAATGAGTACCAGTTATGTGTACCCCTGGCTGTAGGGAGCATTTAGAGGCTGTTATTTCGGCAAAAAGAAGATCTACTAAATATTGATGTTTTTTTTTCTGTTGTGGTGCCCAAATTTACGCACCTGCCTAATTTTGTTTAAAGAATTATTGCACACTTTCTGTAAATCCTATAAACTTCATTTCACTTCTCAAATATCACTGTTTGTCTGCTATATGATATATTTAACTGAAATTGCTGATCCAAACGGCTAATGATTTATAAAGGAAAATCATGGAAATCATCAGGGGGGCACAAACGTTTACATACAACTGTAGATGAGTGACGGAATGTCTCGGAGACTTCCTTCAGCCACTTTCTAAAACTATAAATTCTCAGCTGTAATATCCATTTCTCTTTTGGACTGTCTTTGCTTCCCAGCCAATCCTCGAGGCCAGATAAGGTCACATGGTTAGGTCTCCTCTCATCCTGTTAGTGGCTGCACTCACTGCTGAAACATGCAATGATCAAATTCTGACACAAGGATGCTGTCGGCCTAAAAACCCTTTATTTTGATTAGTCTTATAAAGAGTCATTGTGCCAATAACACATGTAGAGGATATTATTTTTATTTTCCCCAGGTTTGGTGCAACAATTCTTTTTTTCTTATTTTTTTTTTCAAGTTATCAATGGACATTTTTTTTACATCAATTTTCATAACTAATGAAATGTAAATATTATTTTTACAAACATGCTGTTTTGGAACTTTCAGATTTCTGTCATGTAGTTAGTTCCCAGTGGGCAGATTTGCAGCACGGCACATTTTTATTTTATTTATTTATTATACATTGTTTTAGCATCATGCATGTTTCATATATCGCACACCTTTTTTGTCCCAAAGACTTTGGTAAACCCATTTCTAGCACCTAAACAGTTAATTCACATGAATGAAAATGTGTAGTCATTAAAAATGTGCAACATTTCAAAAAGCATAGTTCATGTTTTCAGCTTTAGAGCTAATTATTTTTCACAGACAAATATGTCTCTCATTCAGAAAGCTGAGCCTGTTCTCAACATTTTCCTGTGGGGGGTGCTCCAGGAGTATGGGGTCCGGGGTCCTTTGCTAAGGGCTATCCGGTCCCTGTACGACCGCAGCAGGAGCTTGGTTCACATTGCCGGTAGTAAGTCAAACCTGTTTCCAGTGCACATTGGCTTCTGCCAGGGCTGCCCTTTGTCACCGGTTCTGTTCTTTATCTTTATGGACAGAATTTCTAGGCGCAGCCAGGGTGTAGAGGGGTCTGGTTTGGGAACCACAGAATTTTTTTTTTTTTCTTTTTCCAGCTTATGTACCAGTGCCAGGGCCTCATGCCCACAGTTGGTCGCAATGTTTCTGTGTAGGCTCTCAGTTGTCCAGGTGGTTTCCATAGTAGAGAAGCTTGAATCTTCGACTGGACTGGGTTGTTTGACGCGAGGATGTTTCGCTTCAAATCGCAGAAGCTTCCTCAGCTAAAATTCTTGCTCTGGTGGTCTGACTTCTGTCTTGACTCTTGTAGAGAAGAATAATGATAATTTATTTTTCTTCAACCCAGTCCAGTCGAAGATTCAAGCTTCTCTACTATAGAACCACAGAATCTCATCTCTGCTGTTTACGGACGATGTGGTTCTGTTGGCTTCGTCAAATCAGGACCTTCTGCGTGCACTGGGGCGTTTTGCAGCTGAGTGTGAAGCGTCTGGAATGAAGATCAGCACCTCCAAATCCGAGGCCATGGTTCTCGACCGGAAACAGGTGCCTTGCCCTCTTCAGGTCGGTGGAGTGTCCTTGCCTCAAGTGGAGGAGTTTAAGTGTCTCGGGGTCTTGTTCACAAGTGAGGGACGGATGGAGCGTGAGATCGACAGACAGATTGGTGCAGTGATGCGGTCACTGTATCGGACCGTCGTGGTGAAGAGAGCTGAGTAGGGGGGCAAAGCTCTCGATTTACCGATCGATCTATGTTCCGACCCTCACCTATGGTCATGAGATTTGGCTCATGACTGAAAGAACGAGATCGCGAGTACAAGCGACCAAGATGAGTTTCCTTCGCAGGGTGGCTGGGCACTCCCTTAGAGATAGGGTGAGGAGCTCGGAGTCGAGGCGCTGCTCCTCCATGTTGAAAGGAGCCAGCTGAGGTGGCTCGGGCATCTTTTCCGAATGCCCCCTGGACGCCTCGCTGGAGAGGTGTTCCGGGGAAGACCCAGGAGATGCTGGAGGGACTACATCTCTTGCTGGCTTGGGAACACCTTGGGGTACCCCCCGGAGGAGCTGGGGGAGGTGTGTGTGGATCGGGGGGTCTGGGCTGCTTTGCTCTGGATGGTAAGGTGATGATAAGGTGCAGCTCCATCCAGAGCTGCACCTTAAACAGAGAGGAAAAAACAGAATCAGGCATCAGAAAGACATGAAAAAAAAGTTGTATAATTTGCCAGCATTAATCATCAAGAAAAACAGGAAATACTAAGGTGATCGCCGTCCGCTAGCCCTAAGCTTCACTAAAAGACCCAGAATTTAGGTAAAGTTGAGGCCGCAGCCCAGCCCAGTTACTAATAACATGAATTAAGAGTAAAAAGCGTAAAACAAAACTGTACCAGTATGCTAGCCATATGAAAGGGAAAATAAGTGCGTCTTAAGTCTGGACTTGAAAGTCTTTTCAGAGTCTGACTGTTTTATTGATGCAGGGAGATCATTCCACAGAACAGGGGCACGATGAGAGAAAGCTCTGTGACCCACAGACTTCTTATTCACCTTAGGGACACAATGTAGTCCTGCACCCTGAGACACAAAGCCCGGGCCGATACGTAGGGTTTAATTAGGTCAGCTAGGTAGGGAGGTGCCAGTCCATGAATAATTTTATAGGTTACTCAGCCACATGGGGTGTGCAGCCAGTACATTCTGAGTGCCGGTCCCAAGCCCGGATAAATGAGGGTTGCATCAGGAAGGGCATCCGGTGTAAAACAAGCCAGCCCAATAATGCAGACTAAGAATCGAATTCCCATACTGGCTCTGTTGCGGCCCGGATTAACAACGTCCGCCACCGGTGCTATTGCCCAACAGGGTGCCGGTGGAAATTGGGCTACTGCTGGGCGAAGACGACGAAGAAGAGGAGGAAAACGTTGCTACAAACGGCGGGAGAAGAAGAAAACTAGAAGGGTGGAAATGAGAGTGGGGACTTTGAATGTTGGTAGTATGACTGGTAAAGGGAGAGAGCTGGCCGATATGATGGAGAGGAGAAAGGTAGACATTGTGTGTGCAAGAGACCAAGTGGAAGGGAAGTAAGAGCAGGAGCATCGGCGGTGGGTACAAGTTGTATCATGGTGAGGACAGGAAGAGAAATGGTGTTGGGGTCATTTTAAAGGAAGAGTATGTTAAAAGTGTGTTGGAGGTTAAGCGAGTGTCTGACAGGGTGATGAGTGTGAAGTTGGAAAATGAAGGGGTGATGATGAATATCATCAGTGCATATGCCCCACAGGTAGGTTGTGAGATGAAGGAGAAAGATTTCTGGAGTGTGTTAGATGAGGTGGTGGAGAGTGAACCCAAGCATGAAAGAGTGGTGATAGGAGCGGACTTCAATGGGCATGTTGGTGAAGGGAACAGAGGTGATGAGGAAGTAATGGGTAGATATGGTATCAAGGATAGGAATGGGGAAGGACAGATGGTAGTTGATTTTGCAAAAAGGATGGAAATGGCTGTGGTGATACCTACTTTAAGAAAAGGGAGGAGCACAGGGTAACATGTAAGAGTGGAGGAAGGTGCACACAGGTGGACTACATTCTTTATAGGAGATGCAAGCTAAAAGAAATCACACTAGACAGCATAGGATGGTTGTTTGCAGGATGACTTTAGAGGTAAAGAAGAAGAGAGTGAGAGCTCAAAGGATCAGATGGTGGAAGCTGAAGGAAGAAGACTGTTGTGTGAAATTTAGCGAGCGGGTGAGAGAAGCACAGGATGGAGGGGAAGCAGTTTTGGACAACTGGAAAAGTACTGCAGATGTGGTGAGGGAGACAGCAAGGACAGTACTGGGTATGACATCTGTACAGTGGAAGGAAGACAAGGAGACTTGGTGGTGGAATGAAGAGGTCCAGAAAAGCATAAGGAGAAAGAGGTTGACGAAAAGGTTTTGAGATAATCGGAGAGATGAAGAAAGTAGACAGGAGTACAAGGAGATGCGGCGTAAGGCGAGAAGAGAAGTGGCAAAAGCAAAGGAAAAGGCATATTGCGAGCTGTACAAGACGTTGAATAGTAAGGAAGGAGAAAAGGACTTGTACCAATTGGCCAGACAAAGGGACAGAGCTGGAAAGGATGTGCAGCAGGTTAGGGTGGTAAAAGATGCACATGGTAATGTGCTGACAAGTGAGGAGTGTGTGCTGAGAAGGTGGAAGGAATATTTTGAAGAGCTGATGAATAAAGAAAATGAGCGAGAGAAAAGGCTGGATGATGTGGTGAGAGTAAATCAGGAAGTACAAGAGATTAGTAAGGAAGAAGTGAGGGCTGCTATGAAGAGGATGAAGAGTGGAAAGGCAGTTGGTCCAGATGACATTCCAGTGGAGGCATGGAAATGTCTAGGAGAGATGGCAGTAGAGTTTCTAACCAGATTGTTTAATAAAATCTTGGAAAGTGAGAGAATGCCTGAGGAATGGAGACGAAGTGTGCTGGTTCCTATTTTCAAGAACAAGGGTGATGTGCAGAGCTGCAGTAACTACAGAGGCATAAAGCTGATCAGCCACAGCATGAAGTTATGGGAAAGAGTAGTAGAAGCTAGGCTTAGAAAACAGGTGAAGATCTGTGAGCAGCAATATGGTTTCATGCCGAGAAAGAGCACTACAGATGCAATGTTTGCTCTGAGAATACTGTTGGAAAAGTACAGAGAAGGACAGAAAGAGTTACATTGTGTGTTTGTGGACTTAGAAAAAGCTTATGATAGGGTGCCAAGAGAAGAGTTGTGGTATTGTATGAGGGAGTCTGGAGTGGCAGAGAAGTATGTTAGGGTAGTGCAGGACATGTACAAGAATAGTGTGACAGCGGTGAGATGCGCAGTCAGAATGACAGACTCATTCAAGGTGGAGGTGGGATTACACCAAGGATCAGCCCTGAGTCCTTTCTTGTTTGCAGTGGTGATGGACAGGTTGACAGATGAGATCAGACAGGAGTCCCCATGGACTATGATGTTTGCAGATGACATTGTGACCTGTAGTGAGAGTAGAGAGCAAGTTGAGTCTAGTCTGGAGAAGTGGAGATATGCTTTGGAGAGAAGGGGAATGAAAGTCAGTAGAAGCAAGACTGAGTACATGTGTGTGAATGAGAGGGAGCCCAGTGGAATAGTGCAGTTACAAGGAGTAGAAGTGGTGAAAGTAGATGAGTTTAAATATTTGGGGAAAACTGTTCAAAGTAATGGAGAGTGTGATAGAGAGGTGAAGAAGAGAGTGCAGGCAGGGTGGAGGGGGTGGAGAAAGGTGGCAGGAGTGATTTGTGACCGAAGAATATCAGCAAGAGTGAAGGGGAAAGTTTACAAAACAGTAGTGAGACCAGCTATGTTGTACAAACCGTACAACATAGCTGGTGGAGAGACGGTGGCACTAACAAAAAGACAGGAGGCAGAGCTGAAGATGTTGTGATTCTCTTTGAGAGTGACGAGGATGGACAAGATTAGGAATGAACATATCAGAGGGACAGCTCAGGTGGGACGGTTTGGAGACAAAGTCAGAGAGGCGAGACTGAGATGGTTTGGACATGTGCAGAGGAGGGACCCAGGGTATATAGGGAGAAGGATGCTGAGTATGGAGCCACCAGGCAGGAGGAGAAGAGGGAGGACAAAGAGAAGGTTTATGGATGTGCTGAGAGAGGACATGCAGGTGGTTGGTGTGACAGAGGAAGATACAGAGAACAGGGTGAGATGGAAATGATTGATCTGCTGTGGCGACCCCTAACGGGAACAGCAGAAAGACAAAGAAGTAGTAGCAGAACCTTAAAATCTGATCTCACTGGGACAGGAAGCCAGTGAAGAGACGCCAAAATGGGTGTAATGTGGTCGAACTTTCTGCTTCGTGTCAAAAGTCTGGCTGCAGCATTTTGAATCAATTGGAGAGCCCTAATGTTGGACTGTGGTAAACCAGAAAATAGAACATTGCAGTAGTCCAATCTAGAAGAGATGAACACATGGATCAGGGTCTCAGCATCAGCCATAGACAGGATGGGACGAATCTTCAATATATTTCGCAGGTGGAAGAAAGCAGTCCTTATATAATAATATTCCTTAATATTTGTAATATGGAGGTCAAAGGACAACGAAGGATCAAAAATTACTCCAAGGTTCCTCACTTTGTCAGTGTGATGTATGACACACGAGCCTAGGCCGAGTGTTAACTGGTCAAATTGATGCCGATGTCTCACTGGACCAAGAACCATCATTTCAGTCTTATCAGAGTTTAAAAGTAGGAAGTTTCTCCACATTCACTTCATTCACTTGTTTTTATGTGTTTCAACACCAGAGTGGGTACATCAGCCGGTAGGTTTGGAAGCAGTTGGTGACTGCTTGAAGCCTCATTTAGTACGGCTCTCGATGTTATCTTTTTCAAACCTAACTCTGGAACAGTGTTCAAATCATGGGTGCATGAAACCTTTTGAAGCAGTATTATTTGCAGTATCGACACAGTTTTGGTGCAATCCCTATCCACACGTTCTATCCATTCTTAAGTTATGGTTTCGTGTTTCTGTTCTATTCTACATTTCATCCTGGGCTTTAGTCCAAACTCCAGCCAGACCAGACAGTGTGTGTGAGAAAGAGCAAGTGGGTGAATGTGAGGCATCATTTTAAAGCACTTTGAGCTTATGATTCAGATGATATAAAATTGCAGTCCACAGTGGGAAACCTGTTTCTCCATCACAGCTGTTAGCTGGGTGCAGAGCATGGTCATCCTCCCCGCTGTTACAAGCTTGTTTTACTAACGTCTGTTGTGTTGATTTAATGTGGACAAATCACATGAGTGCCACCAGAGCTGTTGGTAATGTTTGACAACTTATCCAGCATGCATTCAACATCCAGTAGGTGGCAGTATGTCTGTAGAATATTACAAAATTACAAAATTTACCTTTGTAATACTGTTTGGATTGACCTAGTGGATCAGAGTTGACCAGAAACTAATCACGACGTGCGCTTGGTTAGTTTGTATTCTTCATTGTTTTTGAGTTACTGTCGACACTTGCTTAACAAGGTTTTTGCCATTAGCAGCGCAGAGAAAACATTGCTCCAGCTGCAGGATTGTAATCATGTCCATTTTGAGTCGCATGTTTGGAGGACTGTCACTTTAAGGTTCAAGGAAGTGTAAAAGTTGTAGTATTTGTCTTTGTGTCTAATGTGTCTTCACCTTGCCAGCTGTCCAGAGACTGTAAGGTGGAAGTGCAGAGGATCTCCACCAGAGGGCGCTGGATGTGAGCTGGACCTGAGCTCAGAACGTCTGTATGGCTGACCTGGGAAGTGGTGTCAGTGAGAAGCCGGAGGCTCCGGACAGGTAAGGCAGGACACGCCTTTGTACGCTGCTAGCTCTACCCATTACATCAACAAACATCACTCCAGTGGTTTCTGGGGGAGAAACCACCCGCATGTTCCTATATCTGAAAAATCCCTTATAGAGTGTGGCAGTTTGGACAAGTAATTTTTCTGGCAAAAAATATGAAGGTTGCATAAAATGAACAGGGCTTCATGCTGGAAAACGTTGTGCTGCTCTTTACTTGTGGAAAGGTTTTGTTAAAAGCTGTTTACTAGGAATTTATTTTTTTTATAATATTTCATAGATTTGTAGTTTATTTGAGAACATTTTATTTAACCTTCTACCAGGCAGCACTTTGCAATTATTTTATTTTCCTGTTTGTATAATGTTACAATAAATTGTTGGTTTAAACAACTAGCAAATTTAGGTTTTGCATTTTGTTCCCAAACTGTACCGAAAATGAACCGTGACCTCAGAACCAAGGTACATACCGAACCATGATTTTTGTGTATTGTTACACCCCTACAATTTACTGATGTTTGCTTGATAACGTTCATTTCAGAGCCGTCTGTTGAAGACAATGTTGTCTATGTTCAGAGCAGTGATTGACAGCTACTGTTCTTGGTGGGCGGTGCTTTTCAGGAACTGGAGTGTCTTCAGGATCACCTGGAGGATCTGGTCCCAAACTGCAGAGAGGTGGTGGGAAACCTGACCGAGCTGGAATCTGAGGTAAATGTTTTCCATCGTCCAGCGTGAACTTTAAAGGACATGTCACATGTGTTTTAACGTCCCAGTTAGCAACACAGCATCAAAGTACTCGTGATTGTAAGTCTTCCTGCACACATGTGCTCATAATTAGTGGTTTCTGCTGTTTTTTTTTTTTTATTCTTCTCCTGAAGCAAGGAAACAGGTGCGTTTCCGGAAAATATCTCACTAAGCAATTTTCTGTGTGTGACGTAGTTAAGAGCAAAACAGAAACATCCCAGACAGAGACAGACGGAGGGAAACGAATGAGGTTCTGCCCGATAACGAAATTTTGGAGCTTTTCTTTAAAAGCATTGGCTCGGATTTACAGAGGAGACGACATACTTCACCCCGAAACGCTTAACTTTGTTCGGTTCTTTTATCACAGTGAGTGACCGCCAAAAGAATTGGACAGGAAACAGACTTTTAAGTTTAGTTGTAGTATTGTAAAAGTTCTTACAGTGATACAGAAAGTCTTCTCAATGCTGGGATCTTTTCACCAGATCACTTGCAAACACCTGGGACAAAGAACCCAGATTTCTTTTAACTTAAAAATGAATCGTGAAAACACATCACACTTGTGTAAACTTGGGAATAATCTGTGCCTCAGCGCACGCTGGGACGCTTCCAGTAACGTCACCTGTTGGAAACACTCGAGTACTCACGAGTACTTTGTTTTTGGACGTCTCGTAGCTGTTTGTTGTGAATGCCGTTATACTTTGAAACTGGGTCACTGAAGTGCCCAAAGTAATCCAGCTGGATCATCGGATGGTCACTAACAGACTAAATCTAAATGGTTCTAATTTCAGTGTGACGTGTCCTTTAAACCTGCGGTTTTCTTCCACTGGAACACGTTTCCTCTAGTTCTCTGAAAAGACGACTGCAAATGACCTGCTGTCACACTGCTGATGATCTGTGGATATGTTGACTTGTGTCCTCAGGACATCCAGATTGAGGCGCTGCTGATGCGAGCCTGTGATCCCGTCACTCCAGGCCTACTGCCACGTAAGTGTCCACCAGAAAACAACCTTCTCCAGGTCGCCACCAAAAGCCCTCTCATCAGTCGCAGGCACTGTCCTCTGTGAGAAGTCTGTGGACGGTTCAGAAGATCCCAGGTCACGATGTCCAGGCCGGCTCGAGTCCAGTCAGCTGGACTGGTTTAGTTTCTCTAAAAACCATAGTGAAGCTGGCTTTGAGCTGTCTTGTGGTGGAGGATGAGTAGTCCACACCGTGAACCTTTTTGTCTGCATTGACACTGAAAACACTCTTTTTGTCGCCGCGGTTCACCAACCGCACGCGGACACAAGCGACGGCGGCAACAGGTTGCCATGTAATCCCTATGGAAGGATGTGTTTGTGGCGGCACAAAAGTTCAAACCACACAATGCGACGCGACGGATGCGAATGAGCGATTGCCGCGTTTGTGGCGCTATATTGCGTTGCATCATCCCCCTCCCCAAGTTGAAAAATCTGAACTTTTTCGTCTTGCCGCGATGACCAATCGGGACTGGATTGGGGCTGCAGCTATTGATTATTTTAGTAATTGAGTATTCTATAGATTATTCTGGCGAATAATTGGAATAACAGTACTTTTACGTTTTAAAACATTAACAGTCAGGGCTCTCCCTAAGTAATGGCACAGTGTCACTGCGTCATCACGGAGATTGTCAAATTAGTGTATCCCTTTCTGTGTTCCTGGGTAATTATTTATTTTTTCACATCTTTACAAGTTTTGGATCTTTCGTGGTGTCAGGAGTTCAGCCAAGGGTCTTGACATTTTGCTGAAATGGCGATGGGTTGTGGCTTTCTGTTTTTTGTTTTCCCCAACTTGTAAATTTAACCATTTTTATGTATTTATTAAGGTGGCGGACTGGTCCCTGCATGATTCTTTTTAACAGTCTCTCTGCAGTTCAGCAATGCATTTCATTTTCAGCTGGAGATTGAACGTGCAGCCCGCAGTCACTGGTTTTTATTATTATTTTGGTTCCCGTGTTTGTGAAGCATTGTGTGTTGCCTAAAAAAGTGAAAATTAAAAAGCGAAATGCTCATTGCGAGTCACACAGAAGAAAGAGCGGACTTCTTCCAGAGACTGTCTGTCTGTGTCCGGGACGGAGCTGTGTGAGGGCCGAGCTGAGCTGCTCACACCGGGCAGAGAGAGGCAGCAGTCGGCCACCACGCGGGAGAGCGGCCAGCGGACCAAACTGTTTTTTTTTTTTTTTTTTTGTATGTTGTATCTTTATCGATGTGCTGTCACGTGGGTCTGTCGTCATGGGTTGATCTGCTGTCTCGTGTGTGTTGCTGTCAGGAGGTGGCTATAACCAGATCGATACCGGAGACCTGATGGACTGTTTGGTTCAGAACAAACATCAGAAGGAGATGAATGAGAGTGTTCTGTGGGCCGTGACGCACTTCCAGCTGGTGAGGAAACTGTCACTTTTATTAAAAATTTTTTAAAAAATCATTCAGTAAATGCACAAATCTGAATTCCTCATTTATTAAAGTTTTGTCCGACTGCAGATCCAGATCAAAGACTTCCGGTTCTCCTACAAGTTTAAGACGGCATGCAAAGAAGATGTCCTCAAACTCTGCCCAAATATCAAGAAGAAGTAAGACACAAAATGCCTTCATCTCTGAACCGTTGTCTTGTTCCCAAGTTTAAGGCCCTGTCACACTTGACGATTAACCAACAGCTCCGTTTCCATCCAGTGGTTTGGGTCGTACTACAGTGTGGGGGCGGTCAGAAATGGAGTAATTAACTTTTTATTTTTTATTTTTCATTTTTTATCTTGGTGGACCATTTCATTGTGTACATAATGCTGATGAGTGGACTGACTGTGGGAAACGCTGCCGTGAATGAATGAAGGGCTGTGACTCTTTAAACATTTATAAGGGCGCAGCAGCGGTTTTTCTGAACGGGTCATCGCAGACCTGAACAATGAAACACTGATTTAATCTTTTATAGCACAAGTTGACTGTGATCAGGTGTGATCTGTCGGTGTGGTGATCACTGACAGCAACAGTGCTTTAATGTTTAAACAGCGCACTACATCAGGTGTGATCACCCTGATCGAGTCAAGTTGTCTGATGATCAGACAGACAGCACAACACTTTAAAAGTTTCAAATCATCACAGCGCTTCTGTGTAACAGAGCGCGACACGACTGAGAAACGCACCTGCAGCAGAAACTCCACAGAGGACTTGTTTTAAAACTGCGCTTCAGCACTAATTAAAGGATTTTCTGAGGTCATTTTCAAAAATAAGGAGCTTTATGTGGTTTCGTGTCCATCTGTGATGTGAACTGGACTGAAGCGAACAGGTCAGATTTACTACGTGTGTAATGAAACAGTCTGTTTGCATGAGGACGCAGCTACAGCCAATCAGTGTCCAGCATTATGGACGGCTTTAGACTTATGAGTAAATTACAGTAAACGTGTGCCAACAATCACATAACTTATCTACAACTTATGTTCCACATGTGTGGGACGCGTGAGTCACACACTGGCATGCGTTGAAAATCTTCAGCATGTCCAAAATTTTTCGAGTAGCTCAGCTTATCGGGACGAACATCAGGGAGCTGCGTGTTTCAAATACCTCTTAACTCATAAAAAAAAAAAAAAAAACTTACCCTTAAGTTACTGGACTTATGCCAGCGTTTTTTTGTTTTTTTTATACGGTTGGTATACACTGACTAAATGGTCAAGGCGTGACAGGGCCTTTAACACCTGTCAGTAATTAAATACCGGTGATGCTTGACGGCGATCTGAGCACCAGGACGTCAACTGGACAGGAAGGTTTCAGAACACTCAAACTGTAATTATAATAATAATCAGAATAATCACATTACTTAATTTTAACTTTTTAAACTGCTGATGTGCGACTGACAAAGATGGTCAGTGGAGATGATGCACCACTCTTTATTTGTACCTGAGGGAAAGAAACTTCTCTCAGCTGCTTGTTGTTCTGCTTTTTCGTTCTTCTTTCGGCGCTCAGCTGTTTATCATTCAAAGGAAAGTATGGATTTTTCAAACCACATTTCCTGAGTTAATCTTTAGTGAGATCAGGAAGTCTGTATACGAGTTACCCCTGAAAAACAGAATACTGACAGCATCTTAACCTACTAATATTAATAACGATAAGTAATTTGTCCATAAGGTCAAAGGACAACTGTACAGAAGTTGATGTTGTTTTTATTTTGACAGCAGTCTTCTTTTGCAAACATTAACTTCTGAAATGAATAAACAGTTGAGAAATAAGTCTTAAACCGGCTCAGAAGGCCAAGAGGGTGCAGGCTTTCTGTGCAACCACCACTCCAGCAGGTGATTTCACTGATTAACATCACTTTGAGAGGTGAAATCAGTTAATCAGTGACATCACCTGCTGAGTGGGTGGTTGCCCAGAAAGCCCTGCACCTTCTCAAGCCCTTTCTGGAACCGGTTTGTTGAGCCTCTGAGTTAACCAGACGTTGCTGTCACTTGAGCACTTTTTTTGATGCATCTAGTGGGCATTGTGAGCATTTCAGGGTTAGTACATTTCATCCTTTAAACACTCCTTCAACAGGTCCCTTCAGCTGCTCCCTTGTTTGCACTTGGGGTCAGAGTTGTTTACAGCTAAGTTGTGACAAACACAACTAATTGTAAATATTATTGATAATAACCAGAGAATCATTGGTTCAAATCCCAGCCTGACCAGAAAATCACTAAGGGCCCTTGGGCAAGGTCCTTAATCTTCTAGTTGCTCTTGTTGTGTAGTGGGCACCTTGTATGGCAGCAGCCTGACATCAGGGTGAATGCGAGGCATTACTGTAAAGCACTTTGAGCATCTGATGCAGATGGAAAAGCGCTATATAGATACAGTCCATTTACCATTTAATCATTATATACTACTATATTACAACAAACTCCAGTAATAAAAGTGCACAACAATGCATAAAAATTCAGAAATTAAAGAGCTGATTAAAAAAAAAAAAAATCACAAACTTGCATTTATTGTCGCGTACACAATGCTGTGGGTCAGAAGTCTGTGTCCAAACTCCTTTATATAACATCCATTATGTTTTCCATCACAAATTTTGTCTGTTTTGCTTATTTTTAGAATATTAATTAAACATCTTTATGTTAAGTAACAGCGCATGCTGTGGTGTGCACATGTGCTTACTGAGTTCTTGTCTGTTAAAGTCACCTTCAGGTAAATGCTAGGGATGGGTATCGAGAACTGGTTCCTTTCGGGTTAAGAAATGATTTGATCCACCGACATCAATAACCTTTTTACTTAACGATTCCCTTATCGGTCCTTCAGAGTGGCCGTTGTTTTTGGGGGTGTTTGTCATGAAAATGATAATTTCTCGACATTGATTACACACCCTGCAGCAGGTCTGTAATCAACTTTTCTGCAGCGTGGCTTTGCTTTGAACCTTGAAGCAATCGAAGCAGTGATTCGCAGATCAAAGCAGTGTTTCGATCATTGCTTTGATTTTTTTTTTTTTTTTTTTTTTTTTTTTTTTCTTTCGCTTTCCCCCGCTAAACCCCTAAAGAGCATATGGCTGTGAGTATTTACCTTTTTAATGTTAAACCGACCTGTTATGGTCTTCTGAAACAGTTGATGTATTTTAGAACTTAAAAACGGGACAGATGCTAACACGTTAGCATGTCTATGGCATTTTCAATGTTAAAATTAGCATTAAGCAGTTGCAGCTGTCAAGTGTTTGTTGTTGTAAAAGAGTCAAATATATTACAAATTGTAATATTTTTAAATTTATTTTGTTTATATATTAATAATGGCAAGCACAAGAATAATAGTAATAATAACTAATCTAATGATTATATACAATTTTAGAGAGAGACAAAAAGAACCTGAATAAAAACACAACAGAAAATATAAAACCAACTAACAATGAGCATACATACATACATATAGAAATAAGTGTTTCCTGTGAACACCTAGTGACTCTCACACCTCCATTTCATCCCTGTTTTATTTAAGTTTAATGACAGTTAGTTTGTTTTCTGTCAAACCATATTTTTAATGTGTTAATTTCGTCAGTGATTTCCTCCAGAACTATCTGCCAAACTAGAAAACTGCTGCATCCTAATAAGAGCAGAATACTACTGGAATGAATTTGAATAAGGAAAGTTAGGTTTTCTCTCACTAAATGGATGCTGCACTCACTGCAGTTTATTGTCTGGAATAGTCCCAGATTGCATTCAGAGCTTCTAGAATTCAGACATTTTCATGCAGGTGGTGTTGGGGTAATTTTGGGTTTCAACTTTTTTGTTTTTTCACCACTTTCATATGTCAATCGTGAGTCACTTTTGTGCAGATTAAAGTTACTAACTGGGACTCCTGTCTTGTTGCGAGGAAAGAAACGAGACTCGTCCTCTGTTCTGTTCACACAGCTCCAAACGTTGCGTGGCTCTCTGACAAGTCAAGTTAGAACGATAGAGTCCAGTCGGAATTAATAACTTCAAAGCGAAACACCGTTTGTTTATTTTTATTTATGTGCAGAGATCAAGGATACAGTGACCAATTTCATATTTATTTACTTTAAGACTCAATGAAATACATAGAAAACCTGTAAAGCCTACTTTTAGTACAAAATTCACAAGAGGCATCGATAAGGGAATCGATAAGCAGAATCGATGATGGCATCTATCGATTAAATCTTATCAATACCCATCCTAGTAAATGCTGTGTTTCCCAGGAGGGAGGAAAAGGGACCTACGTGTACACTGGTGCCATTTCCTTTACATTATTAACACTTTGACTTTTTGACCAGTGAGCAGTGTGAAACTGTTCTCGATGCAGCAGACATCAAAGTGTTGAGTGAGGTTTTGTTTGTCTGTCCTCAGGGTGGACGTGGTAATCTGTCTCAGCACGACAGTGAGGAACGACACTCTGCAGGACGCCAAGGAGCAGCGCGTGTCCGTCAAGTGCCGGAAACAGCTGCGGGTGGAGGAGGGTGGAGATGGTGCGTTCACTGACGCTTTACATTTAGTGGAACTACCCAATGGCGTGTTTGATGTGTCCTTCAGGGTTTAGTCCATTCTCCAAGTTCTGCTCATGGGAGAAAGAAGGGCGGGAATAACGATACAAATTCGCAAATACGTCAAACGCGCTCTTGGAGATAAATAATATTCTTCCGTTAGCCAACAATGATCCAGTGATATCACGCCCCCTGGTGGTGACATGATTTTGTGTTGGGTTGTGAAATTTGTGAGTTTGAGTTGAGGGAGAATGTTGATGTGCAGAGATGCTTCAATTTATCACCTTCAGAATAAAATGTAAATTTAATGTTTTTGTTTCTTGTCGTCCCTGCAGTCGGAGGACATCCGTCTGGACCCGGAGCTTATGACTCCTGCAGACAGGACATTAACAAACTGTGTCAGAACGTGCCCTTTGGAAACGCACAGGTCAGCAGCAACACACAGCTTCTAGACTCCTTAACGAAGCACACCTCATTAATTCAGCTGGAAGATGAGGGAAACTCAACTGTGAGAAGCCTCGAGTTTGATTGTGAAACTGTGCAGGATGTGAGACAGCCTGGGTCAGTTTGTCCTTCCTCTGAAAGCTTGTAAAGCTCGATCCCCAGAATTGCTCAACTTTTAAACACCTTGGCCTCAACATGGAGGGTCAGTAATGTCGAGAGAGGAAAACGGCACCCGTGTAGAATAATAATAAATTAATAAGCACTTTAAATGAAGAAAACTCAAAGTGCTGAACATTAACAAAGATCCCCGTATCACAAACTAAAACTAAAAAACGATTTAAATTGGTAAACCAAATGGTTGGCAATAGAAAGTAAATTTTTAAGACTAGTCTTAAGAGTCTGGATGTGTCCTTTCCAACCCAACAGGCAGACTATTCCACCAAGTAAGAGCCCAGCAGGAAAAGGTTCTTTAGCCTGCTGCTGTTTTTTAACCATGGTGGGGACAAGGCCCCAAGCCTGACGGCTCATTTTTGCCATGGTGGGAATAAGCTCTAAAGCAGGCCTCTCCAACCTGCTCCAGGAGGGCACCTGCTCCACATGTCTTACAAATATCTCTCCTCCACTCACAGCTAATTAACTCAGTCAGATGTGTGCTCCGCTATTTGAGAGCTGAGAAACATTGACGTTAATTGACCAGGTGTGATGAGAGCAGGTAGACATATATACAGGTAAGGTGCCCTCCAGGAGCAGGGGTGGAGAGGCTGCTGACTTTTGTTTAAACCACAGCAGAAAACGGCTTTAAGGCCTGCTGACTTTTTATCCCTGGGGACACAGAGCAAGGTTGTATCCAGCTCCTGCAGTGCATGGACAGGTACATAAGGCTTTAGAAATTTGGAAAGATAGTTTTGTGCCTAACCACGGAGAGTCTTTTGTGGCAGAAAGAAAACTGTATATTCCGTTGACTCCACCAGGTGGCAGTGTTTCCCTGTGGAGGGATCTGCATCGCTGTTTCTGTACCGTCAAGTTGTCACTCTGTTTACAGAATGCAGAAGAAATCAGACTTTGCAAAACAATATAAAAACAATGTACTTCTGTTCTCATTTTATAAGGTAGAAGTGTGAAGGTCTCAAAGCTTGTTAATGGCTGTAATTGTTGAATTAAATGTGTTTTCCTGATGTGATCTCACGTCCATAGTCTGCTTGTCTTTGTCTCTCTTCAGGTTATCGAGTGTCTGAAGGAGAGCAAGCGTCAGCTGACTCCTCGCTGCCACCAACGGATCTTTAAGTTGCAGGAGGTGGAGATGATCGATCCCGAACTGGACTACCAGCTGATGAGGGTCTGCAAGCACATGATCAGGGTAGGCTGGTAAAACCTTCAGCGCGTAATCAGGTTTAGGACCGCCTCTGTAGACCTGCCACAGCCAGGCCCTAGGGTTCTCAGAGTTCAGAGACATCCAGGTCTCACAGCCAGACAGGAAGCACCAGGACTCCAGACAGACTGTTTTAAAGTCCTCTGTCCGTTTGGGACGTCTCCTCTGCTGATGTGGATGTTCAGACTTTGACTCCTTACAGACACACAGCTGATGGTCCAAGACTCCCCCCCCACTCAGACTCACTGATCTCAGCAGGGGCCTTCAGGTCTCTGAGTCCTCAGGCTCTGAGATTCAGAGGCGCCTGTGAAGTCCTTATGGAGTCATGAGGTCAAAGGTGCTTGGTCATTGTTGTTATCTTTGAAGGAGAACGAAGGTCCACGTCTTTAGGGTCCTGGTGCTGATGATGATGATTACTACTGTTGCACCTGCTTCGTTCGTGGTGGTCTGTGATTTATCTGTAATTTATTCAAAGCTTTTACGGTATTTGTTTTTTTTATAACAAACATTTCCTGTTGAAATACTACAAAATAAAATGTTGTACAAAAGTGTATTTATACCTTTAGTCCACAGGACAGTGTGTGTTTTATTTATTTGTGTGTGTTTCAGCGGTTCTGTACGGAGTCTGATGGAAAGAACATTCTGCAGTGTCTGAAACAGAACAAGAACAGTGAACTGATGGATCCCAAATGTAAACAAACCATCACCAAGAGACAGATCACGCAGAACTCCGGTACGAACACATCACCCACAAACGCGCCTCTGAAGGGACTCTGACACTTTTAGGTACTCGAGCATGGACATGTGTATCATTTTAATCTACTAACCTAATAAACTAATCTAACTTTATTACTATGACAACAGTTGTATGGAGAGTCACTGTTGGTCTCCACACGGTGTGAATGATTTTAGCCGACTAAAACAATGTAGATGTCTAAACTATGACTACAACTGATATTTTGGTCAAGACAATGACTAAATATTCATTTGTCCATTTTCTCTACCTGCTTACAGCAATTAAGGGTCATGGGAGGCGGAGCCTATCCCAGCAGTCACAGGCGGGTTCACCCTGGACAGGACGCTGTTCTGTCACAGGGACACATACACACACATTCACACCTACGGACAATTTAAAGTTTCCAGTCCACTGGACTTGGATGTGGGAGGAAGCTGGAGCCCCCAGAGGGAACCCACGCAGACATGGGGTGAACATCCAAACTCCACACACAAAGGGTGGGAAGTGACCCCATGACCTTTTTGCTGTGAGGCAACAGTGCTAACCACTAAGCCACCGTGCCACCTTATGACTAAATATACCGTCAAAAAGAATACTGCTGATTATAAACAAAACTGGGGGCGGAGCTTCATGTGTTCCAGTCAGAGCAGACTGATGGAGGCGTGTCTAGGATTTAGTCAAGAAGATTTGGTTATGGCCGGGGGCGGTGGGGGCACCTGCTGCCACGTGTCTGTGTTTTCACACTCGACACATTTCTAGGCGGTAACGTTGCCAAGCGTTTAAACCAGCACCTCAAACCATGTTTGTGGTCTCTCTGACTTCAGCTGAACCCGGGTGCTGATGAAGGCCTGTAAAGCCGACATCCCAAAGTTCTGCCAGTCCGATCCTCACAAGGCGCAGATGACAGCGAGCTGGAGGGTCAAGTCATCGCCTGCCTCAAACTGAAGTATGCGGATCAGGTCAGTGGAGTTCCTGTTCCCCTCTGCTCAGACAGAAACGGACTGGATTTAAGGACACATTGTGTTTTTTGTGTGTGCGGCAGCGTTTGTCTCCAGACTGTGAGGCCCAGATCCAGGTCATCCTGCAGGAGTCTGCGCTGGACTACAGACTGGACCCTCAGCTCCAGATCCACTGCACTCAGGAGGTCAGGACTTGTCTGTCTTTGATTGTGGGCTGAGAAATTTTAATGAGCATAAAAAAGTGGAGAAGAAATTTTGGTTTTTAGCCGACGAGCTCAGGAAGTGATCCTCTGGGACCTTTGTGCAAAACTCCCAAAAGAAACGGGTGTTTAATGTGCCGTCTCCATGGTGCTGCCAAAGATCGTTACTGCAGGACGAGGCATCGCTCATGTCTGGTCTTTGATTAGGCAGACGGGCTGCAGACCGAAGACTAAATCCTTCTTTAATGAATTTGTTCCTCATTCTGGTACAGTGAAGTTTTCCTTTAGAACTGTGGTTTTCAAAGTGATTGATAAGCGGAATCAATAATGGCATCGATATCGATAAAACCTTATCAATATCCACCCCTTATTATTTATGTTAAAATGGGTTAGTTATACCAAAGACACTTAAAAACACACAGATGATTTAAAAAAACAATGTTTAAATCACATTCTTCTAAAATGTGTTTAAGATTTGTAAAAGAATAAAAAGAAACAAAGGAAGACGTTGAAATTGTGTTGGTGGGGGGGCAGTTATTCCTTTGTTTTGGGGGGGGGCTCACTCTCCCACACTTTGAAAACACCTGACACCAGGCTGATACCAATTTCAGTATGTGATGAAACACTAATGTTCTGTAACATTTTTGTCGTTTTTGTAATGATTCATTAAGTCATTACATTGAAATTAAACGACTTATTGATATGAACAGAATTTGAACAATCAAATAATTTTATGCTAACGGGCCCAAAAACGCACTGTCTGTGTTTGAGTCACACAGATTGTGTGTTGAGTCTGAGTGCCTTGCTCGGGGGCACGCTGGCGGCTCACAGCTCTCTTTTGTGTTTAGATCTCTCGGCTGTGTCCGGAGGAGGCGGCGGCTCAAGAGCAGACGGGTCAGGTGGAGGAATGTCTGAAGGTCAACCTGCTGAAGATCAAACAGGACGGATGTAAGAAGGTGAACGACCTCCCTGCTGCCTTCACTGACCGCTCGGGGAAAAACGTGTCCACGTGGAGCAGGTAGCTTAGTGGGTCAGGAGCTGGTCTGGGTTTGACTCTCGCTCACGCCGTCTGTGTGTCCTCAGACAAGCCCGAGACCTCAGAACCCCTGAATTATAACTGCTATAGACAGAAATGTACAAGCACAGTTACGTCAAGTATTTGAGGACTTATTTTATTATATATTATTTTTGTCTGCTCTTGTTTTTCTTGTCTTGGGTTGCTACATGTTGTTTTTTTGGCACAATTTTCACGCTGGATGCCCTTCCTGACATAAGGCACAGGATGGGATTTGAACCCCACACCTGCTGCAGCGGTCTTGCTATGCTAGCTTGAAAATGGTGTTTTTAAACATTTTTAGACTTTGGCGTTGTGAGGATTGTTGTGTGCCAACTTCTGCACGGAGAACACAAAACCAGCAAACATGAGGCCCCGCCCATTTTATCGAGCCCCATCATGACGCTGCAGTTTTTACTGCCTTTTGACTTTGAACATATTAAACAGATCATAGTTTTTTTGTTTTTTTTTGTCCCCTCCTCGCTTCGAGCTGCGATGCGTTTGTATTTAACTGGTATTTGGCAGCTTTTACCAGACAGCTGGTTTCTGCTTCTGTCAGATTTTAATGTTTATTTAATCTATAAATCAGAAACGGTCCCTGTGATGTCAAAGTGTTTGTGTGTGTCGTAAAGGCGTTTCTCACCTTCCTCCTGCAGGAGGTGCTGAACATGCTGAAGGAGAGTAAAGCGGACATCTTCGTGGACCCTGTCCTCCACACGGCGTGCGCCCTGGACCTGAAACATCAGTGTGCCGCCATCCCACCCGGCAAAGGACGGCGTGAGTCCAAACAAAACCTTGAATTTACAGAGTTGCAAAGCCGCCACGACACTTGTAGAAATAATGTTCCCACGTGGGGACGTCATAGAATTTAAGAGTTTCTTTTTTAAACACATGCGTTCCATTTGAAATGTGTGTTTTAAAAGTAACCTCCAAACACTTAGACGGGTCTCTGGCGGCTCTTTGCGTCCTCAGAGATGTCGTGTCTGATGGACGCGCTGCAGGACAAACGTATTCGTCTGCAGCCAGAGTGTAAGAAGAGGCTTCAAGATCGCATCGACATGTGGAGCTACGCCGCCAAGGTACGTTCAGCTTCGAGTCAGATTCCATTCCAGGTGGTTTCTAAATCCGTTGTATGCGTGTGGTTTAGAACTTCGTATTCATGCGGTGCACAGGCACGACGGCAAGACACACCAGTTTATTGCCCAAAAGTAACAACAATACCCAGAACTACTTACTTATGGAAGGAATGTTGTCTTCTTCCACTGGTTGTGGGTTCGCCAACGTGCAGCTTTCCAGCATTTTCCAGCTGTTTCTTGATCATATCTGTGAGCGTCGGTGCGCGATCTGCCCACTGAGCTGCCCACTGAGCTGCCCACTGAGCTGCCCACTGAGCTGCCCACTGAGCTGCCCACTGAGCTGCCCACTGAGCTGCCCACTGAGCTGCCCACTGAGCTGCCCACTGAGCTGCCCACTGAGCTGCCCACTGAGCTGCCCACTGAGCTGCCTAGTGTTAAAGTGCCCCCCCCCTTCCTTTCACGCGTCTCGCAGCTCTAGTATTCGTATACGGCTCTGTGGTTTCAGTCTACTTTTATTTGAAGGTTGTGGTGTTGATATGAACCGTGTGTTTCCTGTCGCCCCTAGGTGGCTCCCGCTGAGGGGTTTTTCCGACCTCGCCATACAGGTGATGACATCACCGTCTAAGAACTACATCCTGACTATGATCGCTGCGGGTGTGGCGCTGCTCTTCCTCATGGGGCTACTGTGCGGCAGATTCACAAAACGTGTCACTCGGGAGCTGAAGGACAGGTAGACCACGCCCACCAAGCTGTCCCCTTGGGGTCAGGACATACCCACAGGAGAAAATGCCACCACCCAGATTTCCTGCCGCCAGCCCCTCTTTGTTTGGAAATGCATCGCTCTGCTTCTTTGACTCCACATTCAATCTCTTTGTGGGGTGTCCATGTGGACTGACGTTATCCACAAGTGGGCGTGCGTCAGTGACTCTTTGCCCTGTTTGGCCACGCCCCTTTGGGTCCTTTTTTGGGGTGGCCCTTTTTCCTCCTCAGTGTAAAGTTACTGGTTTCTGCTCACACCTGCCTGAATGTAGATGCAGTATTACTTTTTTGTTCTTTCTCCCTTTAGGGGGGGGGGTGGATGTAAGAATAAGGGGTTAAAGGTCAAGCAGGTCATGGGGTTCTGAATGAAATTGACCATTATTGTGTAAAAAGTTGTGATGAGATGCTTGTGTATAGAGTGATTTGACTACAGCGTGTGTGTGAGTGATTGAGGTTGGCTGTTATTTTTGTCTAGTGTGTGTGTGTGGTTTTTTTTTTTTTTTATTGCCATGGGACTGCCAGGTGGGTGTTGCCAGCTTGCCCTCTGCCCACCACACAGACACAAACATCACGACCAGGTTGGTCACTTCAGCCTCCTCAAACTACACTTGTGTGTGTGTGTGTGTGTGTGTGTGTGTGTGTGTGTGTGTGTGTGTGTGTGTGTGTGTGTGTGTGTCAGACCTGGTGTCTTTCTACAAACCATTTTAATATTTCCCAGCTGCCCAGCAGTGCTATGCATCACGCTGGTTGGGATGGTTTATCTTGTAGGATGTTGGTGCTCTGGTGCGTTTTTGTCACTGAGCACTTTTGTTTTATGACAGCGAGGTGGCCTCAACCCCCCCCCCCCCCCCCCCCCCCACACACACACACGCACAAAAATGAAAAAAACCAAGCGCGGTGGCTCAGCCATGGTTTCGCAGACTGGTGGTCGGTGTTGCAGTAGTCGATACAGGAAAAGCTGACAGTGGTGCAGAAATGAATAAAGATCAGAGATCATTTCAAGAGATGTGAACAGTTTTGTGTATAAAAAACTGGAATCATTGCACTTTGTTTTATGTATCTATGCGTTATTTATTGGTTGCTGACGGTTACACGCCCCACCTGTTTTCTGTCTGAATGTTCTCAGATTGCCTTTCCCTGGTAAGCCCCTCCCCCCTGTGTGGGGGAGACAGAGCTGATGAAAAGGCGACACCCCTGGTGGCAGGTGCTCAGTTTTCCTGAGGATCATTCAACACCACACACAGATCAGACGGCAGCAGGTTAATGAAAGAAAATCATCAAATCAACACTGAATTTAAATTCACAAACTCTGATCTCAAAAGTTGATCTACAGAATCAAATAAGCAGATTAAAAATCAATAAAAGGTTAATTTAAACAAGTGTGGCTGAAGTTGTTTTAACTGTCTTCCTTTTCCGAGACTAACAGCTTTCTTTGCAAAAACAAGACAACTGATCAATACTGGAATCGACTGACACTTCTGTGGGTCCTGTTCATCTGAGGTTCTTTATTTTATTTTCATAACCTTCTCGACTGCAGTGGGGGGGGTTTTTTTTTTTTTTTGGGGGGGGGGGGGGGGGGGGGGGGGGGGGGGGGGGCTGCTTGGATGTGCCTAAATGTTTTGCACAATCCATTAATGACAGTGTCAGCAACACTATTTTTTTTTCTAACCTGTTTGATTTATTACTACTTTCGTTTTATAAATCTGAATTCTCTTGGAAATAATTACCTGAATATTTTTTGACTAAAGCTGAATTTTTGTTTTTTATTTACTTTGTGGTGTGTGTGTGTGTGTATGTATATATAATTTCAAATGGTCTGTGATTGCAATTTTTTTTGACAGTTTGCTGGAGATTGTTTGAAGCTTAACTTTGTTTTAAAAAAAGAAAATATTTATACAACCAAAACTTTTTTTTTTAAGGTTTTCATTTCAGTATTTGTATATATTTGCTGCGCAACGACCTCCGCGCTCTGCCAAATACAGTTCATGACCTGTGCTCTGGCACCACCACATGGCGAGAACGTGTAATTGCAGCTTCACCCATTGATTTTCTGACGTGGTATTGTGGGTGGAGATTCTTTCTGAGGTCGTGAATGCCACGCCCCAAACGTCAGCAACAGGAGGTGAAGCTTCTAAACACAATTTCAGTTTCTTTTTTTTGACATCATTGCAGCAAATAATTTTGTCAATACTCAACCAGTCAAACTGATTGAAAAGGTTTTAGTTACTGAATGAGGAACTAAAAACTAGAATAAAATATAATTTAATGCTCGTTTCTGCTCATGATCATCTCGTGCCCTTGGAGGAAGAACGCCGGCAAGTATTTATGCAGGAGATGAGTTTTTTATTATTATTATTTAGCTCTGCTGAACTTGATCACATTTCTGTACAAAATTGATGACATAACAGCTGTTTTTGTTAAAGACTCACTCAGTCCACTGACCTTTGCCCTCCCAGATTGTAAATGACTCTGATTGGTGGGACGGCCTTCACTTTTCATCTGTTGTTGGAGTGTTTCTTCTCAATGATGCGCTGTGTGCGCGTGCGTGCATATTTGCCTGCAGCGGGCTTCTGACGGTGTAAGATCTGATTGCCATGGCGACAAGCCAGATCACTTTGTCCAGTTTTTCAGTTTGACATGTTTTGTAATGATGTTCATGTTGGACTTTTACCATAATTCCATCTGCTTTTCATATTTTTTTCCTTTTTGTGTGTGTACAGATGAAAATCAGACAGTTTGTTAATAATAAAGTCTGCAAGGTTTATATTTTGTCTTTTAATCTGTTAAACATTTCTATAGTGGGTGGGGCATTCATGAGGAAGTCTGGTGTGTTGGGGAAGAATTGTAAAAAGTGACACTAAAAAAAGAATAAAACGGTGAAATAGAGAAAAATGGAAAATAATTACCCAAATTAAGGAAAATTGTAGCAAAGCTTCTATCTATATAGATATACAAATTAAACTCTTTAAAAAAAATCTTCCTCATGAACAGTAAGAAATTCACCAAACCTGAGTAATTGAGAAGAATTCTGTTTAGAATAAAATATGTGAAACAATCAAATTTAAAACTCCATTAAAATCTTAAAAGCTATTTAATCGTTGTTTTTATGTTAACTTTGAAATGAAAATATTTGGAAGCATTTTGGTTTTTGTTTGTTCGCAGTCGTGTTTCTGTTTTAAACTTCAGGAACATGAGGTAGCAGAGCTGTAACCATGGTAACGGTCCAGCGTTGAGGTTTGTCTTGCGGCCCCACCATTGTTTACGTGCTTTTATTCTGAAATAGTTCTCTTCCCGCCTACTCACTGACTGTAATTAAATGCTGACACTATTTAAATTAAATTACAATCTTTGTCTGAGAGGAACAAATAAACTTTGAGGTCCAAATTCTTAATTACTGGAAAATGACTTTTTGTTTTGTATTCGGGGGTGGAGCTTAAGTCTTTAGATTTTCAAAGCGGTTTGCAGAAAACTCAGTTCATATTCACCTGTCAGTTTGAAGAGCACTGGGGCCAGCATAGAACCAGGCCTTTGTGATGTCATACAACAGTAATGAGATGAAAGGAAAACCAACTAATGTTGGCTGGCGCATTTAACCTGCAGAATGACGTCTCATCGTTGGTTTGTTCACGTCATAGAGTTTGCTGCTACATGCTAAGTAGCTAAGCTCACTAAGTGGGGGGCTAGGGGCCTAGGCTAGTTAGCATGTGAGCTAGCTCCATAGCAAAATAATAATTTGAAGTGAACGTGGTTTTTGTTTTGCTTTGGAGCAGTTTTATCGTTGCCGGATCATTTAAAAGTTTGGAATCGATGAGGTAACGTGCTGGGCGGGGCATCGTCTTAGGGACAATGATGTCACAGTAGTTTCATGTGTAGCATGCAATTCCCCTCCTGAACCACTAGGAGGACCTGCCTGTCAGTGACGTCATCATTGTGACTTTTCTATATCTCTTTAGCTTTATGTTTTGTTCGTTTGTTTGTTGTGTTTGTTGAAATAAAGTTTTGAAAGAAAAGGGGAAAAAAAGCCACTTTCAGTGAGGGATTGACTCCCGCCTGCCCCCTGGTGGACAAAGGCGTTTCACCCGTCAGGTATCTGCACAGACTCTTGTCTCCAGATGTTGTCCAGGAGGACCAGCTGGTCTTGTGACGCCGCGTGTCAGAACAGTTTGTGCTCCTGAAGTTTTAGTGCTCCTCTGTCGGTCATATTTATTTGTAGTTATTTTGTATAATTTAATCACGTCACCTCTCGACCTTCTCTGTGTGAGAGACAGCAGCCCCAAATTCCTTAATCGATCTTTCTAACTTCATTCTCGGAGATCAATCAATTTTTTTTTTATATAGCGCCAAATCACAACAAACAGTTGCCCCAAGGCGCTTTATATTGTAAGGCAAGGCCATACAATAATTATGTAAAACCCCAATGGTCAAAACGACCCCCTGTGAGCAAGCACTTGGCTACAGTGGGAAGGAAAAACTCCCTTTTAACAGGAAGAAACCTCCAGCAGAACCAGGCTCAGGGAGAGGCAGTCTTCTGCTGGGACTGGTTGGGGCTGAGGGAGAGAACCAGGAAAAAGACATGCTGTGGAGGGGAGCAGAGATCGATCACTAATGATTAAATGCAGAGTGGTGCATACAGAGCAAAAAGAGAAAGAAACAGTGCATCATGGGAACCCCCCAGCAGTCTACGTCTATAGCAGCATAACTAAGGGATGGTTCAGGGTCACCTGATCCAGCCCTAACTATAAGCTTTAGCAAAAAGGAAAGTTTTAAGCCTAATCTTAAAAGTAGAGAGGGTGTCTGTCTCCCTGATCTGAATTGGGAGCTGGTTCCACAGGAGAGGAGCCTGAAAGCTGAAGGCTCTGCCTCCCATTCTACTCTTACAAACCCTAGGAACTACAAGTAAGCCTGCAGTCTGAGAGCGAAGCGCTCTATTGGGGTGATATGGTACTATGAGGTCCCTAAGATAAGATGGGACCTGATTATTCAAAACCTTATGTGATATGGTACTATGAGGTCCCTAAGATTAGATGGGACCTGATTATTCAAAACCTTATAAGAAGAAGAATTTTAAATTCTATTCTAGAATTAACAGGAAGCCAATGAAGAGAGGCCAATATGGGTGAGATATGCTCTCTCCTGCTAGTCCCCGTCAGTACTCTAGCTGCAGCATTTTGAATTAACTGAAGGCTTTTTAGGGAAGTTTTAGGACAACCTGATAATAATGAATTACAATAGTCCAGCCTACAGGAAATAAATGCATGAATTAATTTTTCAGCATCACTCTGAGACAAGACCTTTCTGATTTTAGAGATATTGCATAAATGCAAAAAAGCAGTCCTACATATTTGTTTAATATGCGCTTTGAATGACATATCCTGATCAAAAATGACTCCAAGATTTCTCACAGTATTATTAGAGGTCAGGGTAATGCCACCCAGAGTAAGGATCTGGTTAGACACCATGTTTCTAAGATTTGTGGGGCCAAGTACAATAACTTCAGTTTTATCTGAGTTTAAAAGCAGGAAATTAGAGGTCATCCATGTCTTTATGTCTGTAAGACAATCCTGCAGTTTAGCTAATTGGTGTGTCCTCTGGCTTCATGGATAGATAAAGCTGGGTATCATCTGCGTAACAATGAAAATTTAAGCAATACCGTCTAATAATACTGCCTAAGGGAAGCATGTATAAAGTGAATAAAATTGGTCCTAGCACAGAACCTTGTGGAACTCCATAATTAACTTTAGTCTGTGAAGAAGATTCCCCATTTACATGAACAAACTGTAATCTATTAGACAAATATGATTCAAACCACCGCAGCACAGTGCCTTTAATACCTATGGCATGCTCTAATCTCTGTAATAAAATTTTATGGTCAACAGTATCAAAAGCAGCACTAAGGTCTAACAGAACAAGCACAGAGATGAGTCCACTGTCCGAGGCCATAAGAAGATCATTTGTAACCTTCACTAATGCTGTTTCTGTACTATGATGAATTCTAAAACCTGACTGAAACTCTTCAAATAGACCATTCCTCTGCAGATGATCAGTTAGCTGTTTTACAACTACCCTTTCAAGAATTTTTGAGAGAAAAGGAAGGTTGGAGATTGGCCTATAATTAGCTAAGATAGCTGGGTCAAGTGATGGCTTTTTAAGTAATGGTTTAATTACTGCCACCTTAAAAGCCTGTGGTACATAGCCAACTAACAAAGATAGATTGATCATATTTAAGATCGAAGCATTAAATAATGGTAGGGCTTCCTTGAGCAGCCTGGTAGGAATGGGGTCTAATAGACATGTTGATGGTTTGGATGAAGTAACTAATGAAAATAACTCAGACAGAACAATCGGAGAGAAAGAGTCTAACCAAATACCGGCATCACCGAGAGCAGCCAAAGATAACGATACGTCTTTGGGATGGTTATGAGTAATTTTTTCTCTAATGGTTAAAATTTTGTTAGCAAAGAAAGTCATGAAGTCATTACTAGTTAAAGTTAATGGAATACTCAGCTCAATAGAGCTCTGACTCTGTCAGCCTGGCTACAGTGCTGAAAAGAAACCTGGGGTTGTTCTTATTTTCTTCAATTAGTGATGAGTAGAAAGATGTCCTAGCTTTACGGAGGGCTTTTTTATAGAGCAACAGACTCTTTTTCCAGGCTAAGTGAAGATCTTCTAAATTAGTGAGACACCATTTCCTCTCCAACTTACGGGTTATCTGCTTTAAGCTACGAGTTTGTGAGTTATACCACGGAGTCAGACACTTCTGATTTAAAGCTCTCTTTTTCAGAGGAGCTACAGCATCCAAAGTTGTCTTCAATGAGGATGTAAAACTATTGACGAGATACTCTATCTCCCTTACAGAGTTTAGGTAGCTACTCTGCACTGTGTTGGTATATGGCATTAGAGAACATAAAGAAGGAATCATATCCTTAAACCTAGTTACAGCG
The DNA here is from genome assembly GCF_902500255.1 of Thalassophryne amazonica. NCBI lineage: Eukaryota > Metazoa > Chordata > Actinopteri > Batrachoidiformes > Batrachoididae > Thalassophryne > Thalassophryne amazonica. The sequence continues at coordinate 115,479,576 of NC_047110.1, read as the reverse complement.
CTTTCTGAAAGACTTCTAGTGTAATGAAACTTATTCCCCACTGCTGGGTAGTCCATCAGAGTAAATGTAAATGTTATTAAGAAATGATCAGACAGAAGGGAGTTTTCAGGGAATACTGTTAAGTCTTCTATTTCCATACCATAAGTCAGAACAAGATCTAAGATATGATTAAAGTGGTAGGTGGACTCATTTACTTTTTGAGCAAAGCCAATAGAGTCAAATAATAGATTAAATGCAGTGTTGAGGCTGTCATTCTCAGCATCTGTGTGGATGTTAAAATCGCCCACTATAATTATCTTATCTGAGCTAAGCACTAAGTCAGACAAAAGGTCAGAAAATTCACAGAGAAACTCACAGTAATGACCAGGTGGACGATAGATAATAACAAATAAAACTGGTTTTTGGGACTTCCAATTTGGATGGACAAGACTAAGAGTCAAGCTTTCAAATGAATTAAAGCTCTGTCTAGGTTTTTGATTAATTAATAAGCTGGAATGGAAGATTGCTGCTAATCCTCCTCCTTGGCCCGTGCTACGAGCATTCTGACAGTTAGTGTGACTCGGGGGTGTTGACTCATTTAAACTAACATATTCATCCTGCTGTAACCAGGTTTCTGTAAGGCAGAATAAATCAATATGTTGATCAATTATTATATAATTTACTAACAGGGCCTTAGAAGAGAGAGACCTAATGTTTAATAGACCACATTTAACTGTTTTAGTCTGTGGTGCAGTTGAAGGTGCTATATTATTTTTTCTTTTTGAATTTTTATGCTTAAATAGATTTTTGCTGGTTATTGGTGGTCTGGGAGCAGGCACCGTCTCTACGGGGATGGGGTAATGAGGGGATGGCAGGGGGAGAGAAGCTGCAGAGAGGTGTGTAAGACCACAACTCTGCCTCCTAGTCCCAACCCTGGACAGTCACTCCCGGTCCGATTGGGGAGGGGCCCAGAGAAAACTACAGAATCCGACATTGTTTTTGCAAAGTTACACACCGATTTAATGTTAATTTTAGTGACCTCCGATTGGCGTAACCGAGTGTCATTACTGCCAACGTGAATTACAATCTTACCAAATTTACGCTTAGCCTTAGCCAGCAATTTCAAATTTCCTTCAATGTCGCCTGCTCTGGCCCCCGGAAGACAATTGACTATGGTTGCTGGTGTCGCTAACTTCACATTTCTCAAAACAGAGTCGCCAATAACCAGAGTTTGATCCTCGGCGGGTGTGTCGTCGAGTGGGGAAAAATGGTTAGAAATGTGAATGGGTTGGCGGTGTACACGGGGCTTCTGTTTAGAACTACGCTTCTTCCTCACAGTCACCCAGTCAGCCTGCTTTCCCGGCTGCTCGGGATCTGCCAGGGGGTAACTAACGGCGGCTAAGCTACCTTGGTCCGCACCGACTACAGGGGCCTGGCTAGCTGTAGAATTTTCCACGGTGCGGAGCCGAGTCTCCAATTCGCCCAGCCTGGCCTCCAAAGCTACGAATAAGCTACACTTATTACAAGTACCGTTACTGCTAAAGGAGGCAGAGGAATAACTAAACATTTCACACCCAGAGCAGAAAAGTGCGGGAGAGACAGGAGAAGCCGCCATGCTAAATCGGCTAAGAGCTAGTAGCTACGCTAAGCTAGCGGATTCCTAAAACACGCAAAGTGAATAATGTGTAAATAATTTAGAGGTAATTCAACAGAAGGAGTGCTTTAGTTAAGGCACCAGACAGGCCATGAAGCAGCACAGGTAACGCACGGCAACAGTGCTAAAAAATAAAATAAAATAAAATCCACCAGACACGCTGTGGAGCAGCACAGGTGAAGTGAAAAAGCACAAGTGAAAAAGTCTTGAAAAAGTCTTGAAAAGACTGTTAGTTCAGAGTCCAAAGCAGCAGGTAGCAGTCTCTGTGTAAACAGTTTGGAGATGTGGAATCATCCTGGTAAAACGACTCTGGACGTCATCTGTAGATGTTGTGTGCTTGACAGGATCAGGAGCGATCTTATTTATTTATGTCGTGTCACTGAGGTGGTCCAGGCTTTATATGGAAAAGATTGATGCACATGTCTGAGCATCCTATTCGCTTCATTGATTTTTTTATTATTATTATTATTGGGGCTATATGTTTTTCAAAGGTAAACTTTGTATCGATTATCACTCCTGTGTCTTTCCCGTCCTGGGACTTAACTAGTGGGATTCCAGTTTCTCCCAAAGTACATGTCCACTCTGGAGCTTCACATATGCTGATGTGCATCATGGACTTGTTTTGTTTTTGTTTTTATGAATTTGAATTTATTCGGCACACACAGATCCAAAACAACAACTAACTTACAAAAAAAGAAAATGATGCTGAAAGGGTCTGGGCAGAAACAAAAGCTTGTAAAAGCCCCAAATAATATAAAATTATACATATACCCATCATAACTAATACAAAGTATAAATTGATCCCTGAACTAAAATTTCAGAAATGCAAACAGCAGTGCACCAAAAAACAAAACAAAATCAATAAACCTAATTAATCATGCTATAGCAAGTAATCAAACAGAAACACAGTGACTTTTTATGGTAATTAGAATCTTTGATTTCTGAAATAATAATGTTCCTTGTAAATAATAACTGGAGTCCCTCATTTTAAACAGGTCCTGGATGTGTTGTGGCAGGAGTTTGTTTTGTAAACTGAACATAATTTGTATTACAATCAATCAAATTTCAAAACATGCAAATGGACAAACAATGGATTAGTTGTCTCACAATAGGGGAGGTGATGGTCTAGTGGTTAAGGGTTGAGCTTGAGAACAGAGGATCCTCGGTTTAAATCCCAGCCTGACTGGAAAATCACTAAGGGCCCTTGGGCGAGGTCCTTAATCTCCTAGTTGGTCCCGGTGTGTGGTGAGTACCTTATATGGCAGCGGCCAGACATTGGGGTGAATGTGAGGCATTATTGTAAAACACTTTAAGCGTCTGATGCAGATGGAAAAGCGCAACATAAATGCAGTCCATTTACCATTTTCAATGTGGTTTCTTGCTAATAATTGTTATGGCTTTCTTTAAAAGTAAAAATATAGGATTTGTACTAGTTTTGTAGGTGGTTCCCCAAACTTCAATACAGTAGGTCATGTATGGAACAAGTAATGAGTGATATAAGGTAACTGAGTGTTGGGGAGGAAGTCTTGTGCTTTATACAAAATGGCAATTGTCTGGGAGGAAGTTGAGTAAGTTTTCTTCAGACCACTTGGATTCCTTTTCGAGATCTTTTTGTAGATTCATGTGGTGTTTCCTCCTGAATATTTCCTGAAAAAGCTTTAGGTCATATAAAAGTCCTAAAAAGATAAAAGTCCTGATTTTAGTCTTTTGGGTAGCTCATTAAAGTGGATATGACACTTAAAGACAACATAGTCTTATTACATGTAACAAAGGTTATATAATTCAGTCAACCTAAGCGTTTTGGGAAAATGGACGCGGTTCTCCCGTTATATACACTCAACAAAAATATAAACGCAACACTTTTGGTTTTGCTCCCATTTTGTATGAGATGAACTCAAAGATCTAAAACTTTTTCCACATACACAATATCACCATTTCCCTCAAATATTGTTCACAAACCAGTCTAAATCTGTGATAGTGAGCACTTCTCCTTTGCTGAGATAATCCATCCCACCTCACAGGTGTGCCATATCAAGATGCTGATTAGACACCATGATTAGTGCACAGGTGTGCCTTAGACTGCCCACAATAAAAGGCCACTCTGAAAGGTGCAGTTTTGTTTTATTGGGGGGGATACCAGTCAGTATCTGGTGTGACCACCATTTGCCTCATGCAGTGCAACACATCTCCTTCGCATAGAGTTGATCAGATTGTCAATTGTGGCCTGTGGAATGTTGGTCCACTCCTCTTCAATGGCTGTGTGAAGTTGCTGGATATTTGCAGGAACTGGTACACGCTGTCGTATACGCCGGTCCAGAGCATCCCAAACATGCTCAATGGGTGACATGTCCGGTGAGTATGCCGGCCATGCAAGAACTGGGACATTTTCAGCTTCCAAGAATTGTGTACAGATCCTTGCAACATGGGGCCGTGCATTATCCTGCTGCAACATGAGGTGATGTTCTTGGATGTATGGCACAACAATGGGCCTCAGAATCTCGTCACGGTATCTCTGTGCATTCAAAATGCCATCAATAAAATGCACCTGTGTTCTTCATCCATAACAGACGCCTGCCCATACCATAACCCCACCGCCACCATGGGCCACTCGATCCACAACATTGACATCAGAAAACCGCTCACCCACACGACGCCACACACGCTGTCTGCCATCTGCCCTGAACAGTGTGAACCGGGATTGATCCGTGAAGAGAACACCTCTCCAACGTGCCAAACGCCAGTGAATGTGAGCATTTGCCCACTCAAGTCAGTTACGACGATGAACTGGAGTCAGGTCGAGACCCCGATGAGGACGACGAGCATGCAGATGAGCTTCCCTGAGACGACGAACTGGAGTCAGGTCGAGACCCCGATGAGGACGACGAGCATGCAGATGAGCTTCCCTGAGACGACGAACTGGAGTCAGGTCGAGACGCCGATGAGGACGACGAGCATGCAGATGAGCTTCCCTGAGACGGTTTCTGACAGTTTGTGCAGAAATTCTTTGGTTATGCAAACCGATTGTTTCAGCAGCTGTCCGAGTGGCTGGTCTCAGACGATCTTGGAGGTGAACATGCTGGATGTGGAGGTCCTGGGCTGGTGTGGTTACACGTGGTCTGCGGTTGTGAGGCTGGTTGGATGTACTGCCAAATTCTCTGAAACGCCTTGGAGACGGCTTATGGTAGAGAAATGAACATTCAATACACAAGCAACAGCTCTGGTTGACATTCCTGCTGTCAGCATGCCAATTGCACGCTCCCTCAAATCTTGCGACATCTGTGGCATTGTGCTGTGTGATAAAACTGCACCTTTCAGAGTGGCCTTTTATTGTGGGCAGTCTAAGGCACACCTGTGCACTAATCATGGTGTGTAATCAGCATCTTGATATAGCACACCTGTGAGGTGCCATATCAGAGCAAATAAGACTGGACCAAGTACAGATCCTTGTGGAATACCACTTATCACATTGTGCCACTTTGCAATTTTGCTGTGGACTTTCACCCTCTGCTTTCTTTCTGTTAAAAATTCAGTTATCCATTTGAGAATCCTTCCTTTTATACCATAGCTTTCAGCTTTCTGTGGAAGTTGCTGGTGGGGGACCTTGTCAAATGCCTTCATGATGTCACAACATAAAACATCAATGTTGCCCCCATTGTTTTTTATTCCAATTTTATTCACTTTATACATGCTTCCCTTAGGCAGTATTATTAGACGGTATTGCTTAAATTTTCATTGTTACGCAGATGATACCCAGCTTTATCTGTCCATGAAGCCAGAGGATACACACCAATTAGCTAAACTGCAGGATTGTCTTACAGACATAAAGACATGGATGACCTCTAATTTCCTGCTTTTAAACTCAGATAAAACTGAAGTTATTGTACTTGGCCCCACAAATCTTAGAAGCATGGTGTCTAACCAGATCGTTACTCTGGATGGCATTTCCCTGATCTCTAGTAATACTGTGAGAAATCTTGGAGTCATTTTTGATCAGGATATGTCATTCAAAGCGCATATTAAACAAATATGTAGGACTGCCTTTTTGCATTTACGCAATATCTCTAAAATCAGAAAGGTCTTGTCTCAGAGTGATGCTGAAAAACTAATTCATGCATTTATTTCCTCTAGGCTGGACTATTGTAATTCATTATTATCAGGTTGTCCTAAAAGTTCCCTAAAAAGCCTTCAGTTAATTCAAAATGCTGCAGCTAGAGTACTGACGGGGACTAGAAGGAGAGAGCATATCTCACCCACATTGGCCTCTCTTCATTGGCTTCCTGTTAATTCTAGAATAGAATTTAAAATTCTTCTTCTTACTTATAAGGTTTTGAATAATCAGGTCCCATCTTATCTTAGGGACCTCGTAGTACCATATTACCCCATTAGAGCGCTTCGTTCTCAGACTGCGGGCTTACTTGTAGTTCCTAGGGTTTGTAAGAGTAGAATGGGAGGCAGAGCCTTCAGCTTTCAGGCTCCTCTCCTGTGGAACCAGCTCCCAATTCAGATCAGGGAGACAGACACCCTCTCTACTTTTAAGATTAGGCTTAAAACTTTCCTTTTCGCTAAGGCTTATAGTTAGGGCTGGATCGGGTGACCCTGGACCATCCCTTGGTTATGCTGCTTTAGACGTAGACTGCTGGGGGGTTCCCATGATGCACTGTTTCTTTCTCTTTTTGCTCCGTATGCATCACTCTGCATTTAATCATTAGTGATCGATCTCTGCCCCCCTTCACGGCATGTCCTTTTCCTGGTTTTTTCCCTCAGCCCCAACCAGTCTCAGCAGAAGACTGCCCCTCCCTGAGCCTGGTTCTGCTGGAGGTTTCTTCCTGTTAAAAGGGAGTTTTTCCTTCCCACTGTTGCCAAGTGCTTGCTCATAGGGGGTCGTTTTGACCGTTGGGGTTTTTCATAATTATTGTATGGCCTTGCCTTACAATATAAAGCGCCTTGGGGCAACTGTTTGTTGTGATTTGGCGCTATATAAGAAAAAAGTTGATTGATTGATTGATTGTTCAAAATTTTGTTCCAGTTGTCTAAGGCAATTGGTACCTGCAGCACAGTAGATCTTCCACTGATAACATCAAATTGTTTTGTTATTGCCCTGATTCTTTGTGCCTCATCCCAGATAGAATCCAGATTCAATCTATTCCTCAGGTTACATTTATTTAGAGTTGTGGTAAGATTCAGGCCTGGTCTCCCGTAGACATCACACACACAGGAGTTCTGCCATTGTAAGTCCTGAACAATCAAACAGGAAGCGTTTCTATGAAACACAATGGGGGGCCGTGGCTAAGGGCAGATGCCCCCCCCCCCCCCCCCACCAAAATCAGGGTTCACATGCCTCAGATGAAATCTGAATCCCTCTTTGTTCTAAAAACCAAAACGGACTGAATCCAGTTCCACATGTTGCAAACGGTTACCAAACTGGGAACACGTCCGATCATTTAAGTGAAGTAATTACTGATATCAGAACTTAATAACCAATTAGAATCAGATGTATCTCACAGTTAAAGAGGTGGTTGGATTTCATGTGTCGTACTTCTTCTCTGAGTTTCCATGAACTTCACCACAGTACATGCTAAACTGACGGGCTGGAGGTTCTTGGGGTTATTGTTTTGGTCCTTTTATCTACAGCAGAGATGTGACCGTTTTCCAGTCAGATGGTAGTTTCCCTGTTTCCAATGAATCGCTGAATATTATTGACAGAGGTTTCTTGAAGATATGGTGGAATTCTTGGATGGACTCGATCCGGTCCTGGTGACTTGGAGATGTTTAATGCCTTAAGCTTATTACATACGATGTCCTCGCTGGTCACACGGTCTCAGTGGTTTTGTTACACCTCACTTGTATCTACAAGAGTGTTTTTTTTTTTTTTCTTTTTCATACACAGTTTTCAAGAACAATAAGAACAGGTAGAAAAAAACACACCCACACACACCCATTAGAAGAGGAAAAAAAAGCGGGGGGCAACAGTGGGATTACATTATGGTCAGAAGCAAGCGGTTTTATACATGAGTCTTATAGGATAACCATTTCTTCCACCTTTGATTGAAAATTGGTACTTGCAGCCTTGAATGGTGAGTAATTCTTTCCATCTCATAAATTTCCTCTGTAATCTCTTTCCATTGCGTCAATGTTAAAGTGATGTTTCTCAGCCTGTTCTTTGTGATGGTTTTCTTGCTTGCAATCAGCATCACTTTGTAAAGGTAAGTATCTTCTGCCCGTAAAACCTTCTCAGGGGTTAAACCCAAGTACATACTCTGAAAGTCATTAGGAATCTTGTAACCAAGTATATCTTCCATTTCTTTAGCTATGGATTCCCAAAAAGGTCTGACAATAGGACATGTCCAAAAATATGAGAATGATTGGCACTCATACTACCACAAAGTCTCCAGCACTGTTGAGGAGATTTGAGCTGCTTGCTTTTGATATGTGGTGAGTTAAAATATCTTATATTTTTCCAGCCGAATTCTCTCCATTGTCTAGAGGTGGTTGTAGTATGTTGGAAAAGGCAGAGTGCCAATCATCCGCTGACAAATTGAGTTGTAGTTCAGATTCCCACTTTTTATATATATATATATATATATATATATATATATATATATATATATATATATATATATATATATATATATATACACACAGTATCAAGTCAGTCCCATTGGAGTTTTGTAAACATTTGTTCAATTTGGAAAATTTTTGAAGGCAATTTTGTATATGCACCAGTTATCTCAATTAGTTCACTGCTTTCTTGTGAAAGATAATTTCAGAGTTATAAAAATGTCTTAATTGAAAGTATCTAAACAGGTCAGTGTCATCTAGGGCAAATTCCCTTTTTAATTGGGCAAAAGGTTTAAAAACTCTTCCTTTGGTTAGTGTGGTCACGGCTGTGATTTCCCTGTCAATCCACCTTTTAAATGTACAATCCAGTTGGCCACTTCTGAAGTTGGAAGAAAGAGAAGGCCATGTCAATAATTTACAGTCTCCTTCTAATTTGAATTTGTTTATTGTGTCCCCCCAAATCTTAAGAGAGAATTCAAATACACTCAACAAAAATATAAACGCAACACTTATGGTTTTGCTCCCATTTTGTATGAGATGAACTCAAAGATCTAAAACTTTTTCCACATAATATCACCATTTCCCTCAAATATTGTTCACAAACCAGTCTAAATCTGTGATAGTGAGCACTTCTCCTTTGCTGAGATAATCCATCCCACCTCACAGGTGTGCCATATCAAGATGCTGATTAGACACCATGATTAGTGCACAGGTGTGCCTTAGACTGCCCACAATAAAAGGCCACTCTGAAAGGTGCAGTTTTATCACACAGCACAATGCCACAGATGTCGCACGATTTGAGGGAGCGTGCAATTGGCATGCTGACAGCAGGAATGTCAACCAGAGCTGTTGCTCGTGTATTGAATGTTCATTTCTCTACCATAAGCCGTCTCCAAAGGCGTTTCAGAGAATTTGGCAGTACATCCAACCAGCCTCACAACCGCAGACCACGTGTAACCACACCAGCCCAGGACCTCCACATCCAGCATGTTCACCTCCAAGATCGTCTGAGACCAGCCACTCAGACAGCTGCTGAAACAATCGGTTTGCATAACCAAAGAATTTCTGCACAAACTGTCAGAAACCGTCTCAGGGAAGCTCATCTGCATGCTCGTCATCCTCATCGGGGTCTCGACCTGACTCCAGTTCGTCGTCGTAACCGACTTGAGTGGGCAAATGCTCACATTCGCTGGCGTTTGGCACGTTGGAGAGGTGTTCTCTTCACGGATGAATCCCGGTTCACACTGTCCAGGGCAGATGGCAGACGGCGTGTGTGGCGTCGTGTGGGTGAGCGGTTTTCTGATGTCAATGTTGTGGATCGAGTGGCCCATGGTGGCGGTTGGGGTTATGGTATGGGCAGGCGTCTGTTATGGACGAAGAACACAGGTGCATTTTATTGATGGCATTTTGAATGCACAGAGATACCGTGACGAGATCCTGAGGCCCATTGTTGTGCCATACATCCAAGAACATCACCTCATGTTGCAGCAGGATAATGCACGGCCCCATGTTGCAAGGATCTGTACACAATTCTTGGAAGCTGAAAATGTCCCAGTTCTTGCATGGCCGGCATACTCACCGGACATGTCACCCATTGAGCATGTTTGGGATGCTCTGGACCGGCGTATACGACAGCGTGTACCAGTTCCTGCCAATATCCAGCAACTTCGCACAGCCATTGAAGAGGAGTGGACCAACATTCCACAGGCCACAATTGACAACCTGATCAACTCTATGCGAAGGAGATGTGTTGCACTGCATGAGGCAAATAGTGGTCACACCAGATACTGACTGGTATCCCCCCAATAAAACAAAACTGCACCTTTCAGAGTGGCCTTTTATTGTGGGCAGTCTAAGGCACACCTGTGCACTAATCATGGTGTCTAATCAGCATCTTGATATGGCACACCTGTGAGGTGGGATGGATTATCTCAGCAAAGGAGAAGTGCTCACTATCACAGATTTAGACTGGTTTGTGAACAATATTTGAGGGAAATGGTGATATTGTGTATGTGGAAAAAGTTTTAGATCTTTGACTTCATCTCATACAAAATGTGAGCAAAACCAAAAGTGCTGCGTTTATATTTTTGTTGAGTGTATTTGATTCTTTTCTTTGGGCTGCGGGCTGACTTTGTCACCCAGTCTTGATTGAGGTTTGCATGTGTCATAATTAGTTTCAATGCTTTTCCATTTAGAATAGTATTCTGGAGAACACCAATAAGCAATATATCGTAATTGGGCTGCTAAAAAATATTCTTTAAAATTTGGAAGGGCGAGTCCTCCTTTGTTTTTACCCAGTTGGAGTGTTTTATACCTCACCCTAGGTTTTGCTCCCTTCCAAATAAAACTGCTCACTTGTTTGTCCCATTTTACAAATTGTGTATCTGGTATTTGGATTGGTAAAGAGATAAAAAGATATAATAGATGGGGCAAAACATTCATTTTAATTACCTCAATTCTGGAACTAAAGTCCAAAATTAAGTTTGTCTCTATTCTTCTTGATGGAGGTGAATAATTTATAGTCTACATTCAATATAGAAATTGGGCGATATGACTCACAGTATTCCTTATTTCTCCCTTCTTTTAGTATAACTGATATGACTGTCTCTCCATGATGGAGGACATTTTGCATTTTTAAGTGTCCAATTAAATGAATCTAACATTAAGGGGATTAAATCGTCTTTAAAGACTTTGTACCATTTGTTGGGATAACCATCACTCCCTGGAGTTTTATTACTTGTTAACCTACTAATTGCCTTGTCCAGTTTTACCTTAGTTATGGGTCTGGATAGTGTCTTATTCTGAGTTGTTCCTTTGTTGGGGAGGACTAATTTAGCCAAGAAATCTTCAACTTTTTTTCCATCTACTTTGTTGTGTGGGCCACTGAAGAGGAGGTACTGCTGGCCCACCACCACCAGATGGCGCCCTGCTTGAAGTGCGGGCTTCAAGCACGAGAGGGCGTCGGAGCAACCGGGAGTGACAGCTGTCACTCATCATCAGCACCAGCTGTCACTCATCCACAGTTCATCACCACCACCATAAAGGCTGGACTACAACTCCACCTCCCCGCCGAGAAATCAGCCACTAGAGAGGTAATTTTCTCTGCTGAACTAAACCCTGACTTACAGTCTGAACTTATTTGCAGCCGTTTTCCTGTGGCGTTTCCTTATCTGAGGGATTGGCGTTTGGTGTGATCAGCGACGGCTTCGCTTCACACTCCAACCAGATAAGTGGTTAGACAGGAGCTGCACGAGTGTGTGATTGGAGGTGGAGGTGCTCCCTCCCAAAAGAACACAGACTGTGGGATTACTGAGTGTGTGAACTCACACTCATCAATACTGTTTTTGTTCTCTGCCAGCAGTACCAGGTCTGACAGCTGGAGACGGTGACCACCTGGGGATCCAGGACTTGGCGGCTCCGGTGTTCTTCAGATCCGTTGGCGGTGAAGGCCATGTGGGATCCGGCTCGGTTCGGGACGGACGTCTCCTATCCTCAAGCCTGCCCACACGTCACGCTACATATAATTGTCTGTGGTACCAAAACTGTGTTTGTCTGTATTCCGTTGTGCACTACAACATTAAATTGTTACTGTTTGGCTTATCCATTGTCCGTTCATTTAATGCCCCCTGTTGTGGGTCTGTGTTCCTACACCTTCACAACAGGATTTCACGGCCAGCGTCATGGATCCCGAGGGGCGTCAACCATCGCTTGAACAGCCAATGGAAGAGCGAGGTGCACAGGCGTCAGCAGGAGGTGTGTTAGGTGAGCTGCAGCAAATCTTAACCACTTTCACTGCTCGGCTGGACTTAGTCACCGAGCAGAGTGTGATTCTCAATCGGAGGATGGAGGCTCTCACCGCCAAAGTGGAAGCGCATGCTCAGGGCGCTGCTGCAGCACCTCCCCCTGCTGACCGGAGGCCTGAAACAGACATTCCGCTGGTCGTTCAACGACCCCCCCACCGTCCCCTGAAGCATACATAAGCCCTCCGGAGCCGTACGGAGGTTGGGTCAAGATGTGCGCGGACTTCTTAATGCAGTGCTCGCTCGTCTTTTCACAGCGTCCCGTCATGTACGCATCAGACGCTAGCCGGGTGGCTTACGTAATAAATCTGCTTCGAGGAGAGGCATGCGCCTAGGCTATGGCGCTCTGGGAGCAGAATTCACAGCTCCTAATGACGTATACTGGGTTTGTGAGGGAGTTCAAGCAGGTTTTTGATCACCCCCATAGAGGCGAATCTGCTTCGAACTTGCTGCTGTCAATCAGGCAGGGGTGTCGGAGCGCAGCTAAGTATGCAGTCGACTTCCGCATTGCGGCAGCACGAGCCGGCTGGAATGCTGTTGTGCTCCGCGCCGCCTTTGTAAATGGACTGTCTCTGGTCCTTAAGGAGCACCTGGTGGCGAAGGACGAGATTTAGACGGGCTTATCAACCTGGTTATACGGTTAGACAACCGATTAACAGAACACCGACGGGAGCGAGACAAAGGGTGTGGTCAGGCACAAGCCGTCCCTCTTCCTCCCGGGTCCGGAAAGGAGCCGTCTTCCCCACGCTCCACAGCCAGGGCACTCCACATGACGACAGCTCCCCCTGCTGACGTTGCTATGGAAACGAGCAGGGCCAAAAGGTGATCAGATCAGAGACAAAGGAGGCTGGTCCGTGGGGAGTGTTTTCTCTGCAGCTCAACCGAGCACACGCAGAAAAACTGCCCCAAACGGTCAATACAGCAGCACTCGTCCTTAGAGACTGGGCTAAGGGTGGGTCACAATACCCACGCGGGGAGACCCCGAAAATCTGCACGCATCCCAGTCACGATCCTGAGTGGGGATCTAACCCTTCATGCCCCAGCACTGGTGGACACGGGGTCGGAGGGGAATCTGCTGGACAGCAGATGGGCAAGGGAAGTCGGGCTCCCTCTAGTGGCTCTATCTTCACCTTTGAAGGTACGGGCACTAGATGGCACCCTTCTTCCATTAATCACACACCAGACACAGCCAGTGACATTGGTGGTGTCTGGTAATCACAGGGAGGAGATTGTATTTATATAACACCTTCTACCTCCCGTGTGATATTGGGTTATCCTTGGATGATAAAACACAATCCTCGGATTGATTGGCCGTCTGGGTTGTTGGCTCAGTGGAGCGAACCTGCCACCGGAATGTCTCGGATCCTCGGTTCCGCCTGGTGTGACAGCTAGTGAGGAGGTTAAAGTCCCCCCCAATCTGACGGCGGTGCCAAGTGAGTACCACGATCTTGCTGACGTTTTCAGCAAAGATCTGGTACTCACCCTTCCCCCGCACCGTCCGTACGATTGTGCCATTGATTTGATCCCGGGCGTTGAGTACCCGTCCAGCAGGCTGTACAACCTCTCACGTCCTGAGCAAGAATCAATGGAGACCTACATCCGGGACTCATTAGCTGCCGGGCTGATCCGGAATTCCACCTCCCCGATGGGTGCTGGTTTCTTTTTTGTGGGCAAGAAAGACGGCGGACTCCGTCCATGCATTGATTACAGGGGGCTGAACAAAATCACGGTTCGCAACCGATACCCTCTGCCCTGTTAGATTCAGTGTTCACAGCCCCTGCATGGAGCCCAAATATTAACAAAACTAGAGCTTAGGAATGCGTACCACCTGGTTTGGATCCGGAAGGGAGACGAATGGAAGACGGCATTTAAACCACCCCGTTAAGTCACTTTGAGTACCTGGTCATTGCCGTTTGGCTTCACTAACGCCCCCGCGACGTTCCAAGCTTTGGTAAACGATGTCTTGCGGGACTTCCTGCATCGGTTTGTCTTCGTATATCTGGACGATATACTCATCTTTTCCCTGGATCCTGAGACTCATGTTACGCATGTACGTCAGGTCCTGCAGACGGTTGTTGGAGAACCAGCTGTTTATGAAGGGCGAGAAGTGCGAGTTCCACCACACTTCTTTGTCCTTCCTGGGGTTCATAATCTCCTCCAACTCCGTCGCCCCTGATCCGGCCAAGGTAGCGGCGGTGAGAGATTGGCCCCACCAACAAACCGTAGGAAACTACAACAGTTCCTCGGTTTTGCTAATTTTACCGGAGGTTCATCAAGGGCTATAGTCAGGTGGTTAGTCCCTGACAGCCCTGACCTCCACAAAAGTCCCCTTCACCTGGTCGGATCAGTGCGAAGCCGCGTTTAGGGAGTTGAAACGCCGGTTCTCGACTGCACCAGTTCTGGTGCAGCCCGATCCAAGTCGCCAGTTTATAGTCGAAGTGGACCGCCTCTGACTCAGGGATAGGAGCCGTGCTGTCCCAGAGCAGGGAGGTCCGACAAGGTTCTCCACCCTTGTGCCTATTTTTTCCCGCAGGTTGACCCCGGCTGAAAGGAATTATGACGTCGGCAATCGGGAACTTCTTGCGGTGAAGGAGGCTCTTGAGGAGTGGAGACACCTGTTGGAGGGAGCTTCGGTACCGTTCACGGTTTTTCACTGACCATCGCGAACCTGGAGTACATTCGGACCGCCAAGTGTCTGAACCCCAGGCAAGCCCGCTGGTCACTGTTCTTCGGGCGTTTTGACTTTCAGATCACATACCGCCCCGGGACGAAGACCAACGATCTGACGCCCTGTCCCGGGTGCACGAAGAGGAGGTCAGGACTGAGCTGTCAGACCCAACCGAAACCATCATCCCGAGTCCACTGTCATGGCCACCCTCACCTGGGACGTGGAGAAGACTGTCCGGGAGGCCCTGACATGGAACCCGGACCCGGGGACCGGCCCAAAGAACAGACTATACATCCCACCAGAAGCAAGAGCTGCCGTCCTGGACTTCTGTCACGGTTCCAAGCTCTCCTGCCACCCAGGGGTGCGAAGAACCATGGCAGTTGTCCGGCAGCGCTTCTGGTGGGCGTCTCTGGAAGCCGACGTCCGGGAGTACGTCCAGGCCTGCACCACCTGCGCCACGGGCAAAGCGGACCATCAAAAGATCCAGGGTCTCCTCCAGCCTTTGCCCGTGCCTCATCGCCCCTGGTCTCACATCGGCCTGGACTTCGTCACGGACCTCCCGCTGTCCCAGGGCAAGACCACCATCCTCACGATAGTGGACCGGTTCTCCAAGGCGACCCACTTCGTGGCCCTCCCGAAGCTCCTGACGGCCCAGGAGACTGCAGACCTCCTGGTCCACCATGTCGTGCATCTGCATGGGATTCCATCGGACATTGTCTCGGATCGTGGTCCTCAGTTCTCCTCCCAGGTTTGGAGGAGCTTCTGCAGGGAACTGGGGGCCACCGTAAGTCTCTCGTCCGGGTACCATTCCCAGACGAATGGGCAGGCAGATTGGACGAATCAGGAATTGGAGCAGGCCCTCTGCTGCGTGACCTCCACGCACCCGACGGCCTGGAGTGACCATCTGGCCTGGATCGAGTACGCTCATAATAGCCAGGTATCATCGGCTACCGGCCTCTTCCCGTTTGAGGTATGTTTGGGGTACCAGCCCCCATTATTCCTGCTAGTGGAGGGAGAGGTCGGGGTGCCCTCGGTCCAGGCCCATCTGAGGAGGTGCCGTCGGGTGTGGCGTACCGCCCGCTTTGCCCTGCTCAAGGCCCGGACGAGGGCTAAGGCCCATGCAGACCGCCGGCGTGCCCCGGCCCCTACGTATCAGCCCGGGCAGGCGGTTTGGCTATCCACGAATGACATTCCACTACAGGTAGAATCCCAAAAACTAAAGGACAGGTTCATTGGACCATTTTCCATACTTAAAGTCCTCAGTGCGACCGCGGTGAAGCTGGTAGCTTCAGCTTCACTGCGGATTCATCCAGTGTTCCATGTTTCACGAATCAAACCCTACCACACATCAACTCTCTGCACCCCCGGACCGGCGCAACCTCCTGCCCGGATCATAGATGGAGAGCCTGCATGGACCGTGCGCAGGCTCCTGGACGTCTGTCGAAAGGGCCGGGGGTTTCAGTATCTGGTGGACTGGGAGGGTTATGGACCCGAAGAGCACTCCTGGGTGAAGCAGAGCTTCATCCTGGACCCGGGCCTCCTGGCCGACTTCTACACACGTCACCCGTACAAGCCTGGTCGGGCGCCAGGAGGCGCCCGTTGAGGGGGGGTCCTGTTATGTGGGCCACTGAAGAGGAGGTACTGCTGGCCCACCACCACCAGATGGCGCTCTGCTTGAAGTGCGGGCTTCAAGCATGAGAGGGCGTCGGAGCAACCGGGAGTGACAGCTGTCACTCATCATCAGCACCAGCTGTCACTCATCCACAGTTCATCACCACCACCATAAAGGCCGGACTACAACTCCACCTCCCCGCCGAGAAATCAGCCACTAGAGAGCTAATTTTCTTCCGTTCATTTAACGCCCCCTGTTGTGGGTCCGTGTTCCTACACCTTCACAACATACTTGATCTGAATGGTCATACAGGGATTTATAATAGGTTTGAAAGATATTTTTAATTTTTCCTGGTTCACTATTAATTTCTCTAGCTTGTGGATCTCGGATCTTGTAGATCGCATTTCTCATTTGTTGAGATCTTATACATTTTGCCAATAATCTTGTTGCTTTCGGGCCTGATTTGTAAAAGGTTTGTTTAGTGAATTTTAATTTCCTCCCTATTTCTTCTTTTGCCAGATTTGACAGTTGGTATCATATCTTTTAAGCATTTAGCCAAGGCTTCGCTTTTGTCAAAGTGTTGTTTTTTTTCATATTCCCTCAATTTTTCTTCTAATTTGGTCTGATTAAGCATTTTCATTTTGTTTATGAGCTGTTCTTGAAATCAAATTGCCTCGCATAACTGCTTTGACAGTGTCCCATATTATTATAGGCTCTATTTGAAAAAATAATATTTCTGACTTCCACCCGGTGGATTGTGTCTGTTCCACCACGACCCCATTGGAAGGTCCAGAGCTGATCTCCCCAAAGGGGGAGGGCCCTATACAAGGTTTGAGTGACATAAACATCTCCAACCTGAATGTCCAATGTTATAGCGCCATCTCCTGGTGTCTTCTCTCCAATTCCATAGTTTGAGGGGGCCGCCAAGTTTATGTGTTTATCTATTTGGGGAAAATAGCCTCTTATAAATCTCGTTCCTCGTCGTTTCTTTGGAACTCCTTCAGCTTGTCCTTTGCTATTCGCGCTGCTGGTGACGCAAATTCTTTTGAGCTCTGCCCCACACGTTGCCACCCCTGGAGCTTTTGAAGCCAGAATTGCGCGTCTTCTTCTTTACTTGTGGCGGGAACCTCCACCTCGAACCCGCGTCTCCTCTGCTTGAGCCCGGCTTCTCGCGCCGTGCTGTATGTTCGCACACCGTCGTCCCAGTGGATGCATATGCTTGTGTATGGAGTTTGAAAGCATATTCCCCGCTCCTTCTGGTCCTCCTTGCGCTTTTGAACCGTCTCCAATGCGTAATCGTGATCAAAAAGACACGTGCCGTTTGACTGGATTCTCTTTTTCCATGCTTCTTTGAGGATCATTTCTTTAGTGGTGAATTCCTGGAAGTTAACTATACTCAACAAAAATATAAACGCAACACTTTTGGTTTTGCTCCCATTTTGTATGAGATGAACTCAAAGATCTAAAACTTTTTCCACATACACAATATCACCATTTCCCTCAAATATTGTTCACAAACCAGTCTAAATCTGTGATAGTGAGCACTTCTCCTTTGCTGAGATAATCCATCCCACCTCACAGGTTTGCCATATCAAGATGCTGATTAGACACCATGATTAGTGCACAGGTGTGCCTTAGACTGCCCACAATAAAAGGCCACTCTGAAAGGTGCAGTTTTATCACACAGCACAATGCCACAGATGTCGCAAGATTTGAGGGAGCGTGCAGTTGGCATGCTGACAGCAGGAATGTCAACCAGAGCTGTTGCTCGTGTATTGAATGTTCATTTCTCTACCATAAGCCGTCTCCAAAGGCGTTTCAGAGAATTTGGCAGTACATCCAACCAGCCTCACAACCGCAGACCACGTGTAACCACACCAGCCCAGGACCTCCAAATCCAGCATGTTCACCTCCAAGATCATCTGAGACCAGCCACTCGGACAGCTACTGGAACAATCGGTTTGCATAACCAAAGAATTTCTGCACAAACTGTCAGAAACCGTCTCAGGGAAGCTCATCTGCATGCTCGTCGTCCTCATCGGTGTCTCGACCTGACTCCAGTTCATCGTCGTAACCGATTTGAGTGGGCAAATGCTCACATTCGCTGCTGTTTGGCACGTTGGAGAGGTGTTCTTTACGGATGATGTGAAGGAGATGTGTTGCACTGCATGAGGCAAATGGTGATCACACCAGATACTGACTGGTATCCCCCCCCAATAAAACAAAACTGCACCTTTCAGAGTGGCCTTTTATTGTGGGCAGTCTAAGGCACACCTGTGCACTAATCATGGTGTCTAATCAGCATCTTGATATGGCACACCTGTGAGGTGGGATGGATTATCTCAGCAAAGGAGAAGTGGTCACTATCACAGATTTAGACTGGTTTGTGAACAATATTTGAGGGAAATGGTGATATTGTGTATGTGGAAAAAGTTTTAGACGTTGAGTTAATCTCATACAAAATGGGAGCAAAACCAAAAGTGTTGCGTTTATATTTTTGTTGAGTATATAATGGGTCTTGGGAAGGATGCGGTGTGCGCGCTGTATTTTTAGGTCCAGGTCTGTTGATAACTGTAACTCTCGCTTTAGAAAATCTGAGATAAATTGCACCATTGATTTCGTTCCCGCTCGTCTACTCCAAAGATCCTGATGTTGTTTCTGCGGGCTCTCCAATTCGGTCAGTTTGTCTTGAAGCCGCCTTTGTCGCTTCAAACTCTCGGTAAAAGCTTGGGTCAGATCCAGTGTCACGTCCTCCACGCGCCCCACTCGGGTCTCCACTTCCTCCACTCTTTCTGACAGACGTCTCACGTCCTCAGTCATTGAATTGAGTTTGCCGCTCAGTTCTTGCTGTAAGATGTTGATATCTTTCCTCACTCTGTCGTTGTCCTGTTTCAGCTCAGTTTTGAGTGACTCAATGGCACTAAGTCGTAGTTGCATTAATTATTGGTGAGCTAACGCTGTTAGCTTGTTCTGCTGCGCTGTTAGCTTGTTCTGCTAACACTGTTAGCTTGTTCTGCTGCGCTGTTAGCTTGTTCTGCTAACGCTGCTGGTCTTCGATGACGAGGCGTATCTATCCCGTGATTTAGACATTTTCAGGTCTTTGCCTCCCTTCTCTCTTTTTTTTTTTTTGTAATTCAAATATTTATTGAAGTTTTACATTTTATAACAACTTAAATAAAACAATAAACAGACAAACCATAAAAAAAATAAAATAACAAAATAGTAAAAATAAATGAAGTAAAAAGTGAGGTTTCGTGCAGATATTTGCATTTAACAAAGCGGTACAATTTAAGTTGTGGATATGTAGGTGCAAAAATTATCCCATTGTTCCAGTCTGGCTTCATTTTTACATTTAGCCAGTCTTCCCAACATCTTTTCACAGGCAACAGTTTTTACCATTTTTTCTTTCCACATTGTAAGCGTTAGGCTACGAGAGTCTGTCCAAAATTTTAGAATAAGGCGGGCACATGTCACAAATGCAGTATTTAGCACAACAAATGTATGTCTGTCTAGCAGTGGAACTTCTTTTCTGTCTTCTAGCAGGCAAAGTCTCTGATTTTAGCAGGACAAAAGATATCCAGCCCTGAAGATAGTTCAGCACGTTGTTCCAAAACACAGAAACCAATGGACAGTCCCAAAGGGCATGCACCAAAGTACTGTTAGTAACTTTACATTTCCAACAAAGATCATTTCTGCTAACACCCATCCTGAAAAGTCTGGAGGGAGTATAATAATATCAATTGAGAATCTTGTATTGGGTAAATTTACCTCTAGCTTCTCTAATGTGCAACCCATTATTTGAAATAATTGAATCCCATGTAACATCATCCAATGTGCACCTCAAATCCTTTTCCCAAATAGTTTTCAGGCTCTTGCCTGTATTATCTTTACTCGAAGGGCAAGTATTCCTCACAGCAGTGGATGGAAAAGAAATTATAGACATTGTGAATAATTGTAAATATAAAACATCTACCGATTTAAATGAAATTGATATGGTGGTGGTAAAACAGGTCATTGAATGGATTGTAGAACCATTAACATACATCTGTAACTTATCATTTCAAACCAGTAAATTTCCCAATCAAATGAAAATAGCTAAGGTTGTGCCGCTGTATAAGACTGGGGATAGACACCACTTCACAAATTATAGACCTGTTTCTTTGCTTCCACAATTTTCCAAATTATTAGAAAAGTTATTCAATAATAGACAAATTCATAAATAAACATAAATTACTTACTGATAGTCAATATGGATTCAGAGCACATAGTTCAACATCACTTGCATTAATAGAATCAGTTAAGGAGATTACAAACGCCATAGACCACAAATTACATTCAGTTGGAATATTTATAGACCTTAAAAAGGCTTTTGATACAATTAATCATGACATATTAATCAATAAACTTGAACAGTATGGGATTAGGGGGTTGGTGTTGCACTGGGTGAGAAGCTACTTAAGTAACAGAAAACAGTTTGTGAAGTTGGGGGAATATACATCATCATGCTTGGACAATGCTTGTTGCGTCCCACAGGGGTGAGTATTGGGTCCAAAACTGTTTCTAATTTATATAAATGATATTGTCAATGTTTCCAAAATATTAAAATTAGTATTATTTGCAGATGACACAAGCATTTTTTGTTCAGGGGGGGATTTGCAGGAGTTACTGAGGAGGATCAGTACAGAAATGGGAAAATTGAAAATATGGTTTGACAGAAACAAATTATCATTAAACTTAAGTAAAACAAAATACATGTTATTTGGCTATTGTAATACAGACATACAGGTTCAGTTACAAGTCGAGGGGGTAGATAAGAAAGGGTACATGAAAATAAGTTTCTGGGGGTGATAATAGATGATAAGATAAACTGGAAGACTCATATAAAACATATACAAAGTAAACTGTCAAGAAGCATTTCAGTTCTAAACAAAGCGAAACATATTCTGGACCACAACTCACTCCGCATTCTTTACTGCTCACTGGTTTTACCATATTTACAGTACTGTGCAGAGGTATGGGGTAATACTTATAAAGGTACAACACAATCACTATCAGTAATGCAGAAAAGAGCTATAAGAATTATTCATAATACTGGCTATAGAGATCATACAAATCCACTATTTTTACAATCCAAATTCTTAAAATTCACAGACTTGGTTCATTTTCAAACAGTACAAATTGTGTATAAAGCAATAAACAATTTACTTCCAGCAAATATTAAAAATATGTTTAACAGATCAGGGATTACAGTCTGAGGGGGAAATTTAATTTAAAGCATCAGTGGGCACGAACAACATTAAAAGGTTTCTGTATTTCTGTCTGTGGGGTGAGGATGTGGAACAGATTGGGAGTGGGGCTCAAGCAACGTCCAAGCATGAACCAGTTCAAACAGCGGTACAAAAATATGGTTTTTTTCTAGGTATCAATCAATCAATCAACTCTTTTTTTATATAGCGCCAAATCACAACAAACAGTCGCCCCAAGGCGCTTTACATTGTAAGGCAAGGCCATACAATAATTATGAAAAACCCCAACGGTCAAAACGACCCCCTGTGAGCAAGCACTTGGCTACAGTGGGAAGGAAAAACTCCCTTTTAACAGGAAGAAACCTCCAGCAGAACCAGGCTCAGGGAGGGGCAGTCTTCTGCTGAGACTGGTTGGGGCTGAGGGAAAGAACCAGGAAAAAGACATGCTGTGGAGGGGGGCAGAGATCGATCACCAATGATCAAATGCGGAGTGATGCATACAGAGCAAAAAGAGAAAGAAACAGTGCATCATGGGAACCCCCCCACAGTCTACGTCTAAAGCAGCATAACCAAGGGATAGTCCAGGGTCACCTGATCCAGCCCTAACTATAAGCCTTAGCGAAAAGGAAAGTTTTAAGCCTAATCTTAAAAGTAGAGAGGGTATCTGTCTCCCTGATCTGAATTGGGAGCTGGTTCCACAGGAGAGGAGCCTGAAAGCTAAAGGCTCTGCCTCCCATTCTACTCTTACAAACCCTAGGAACTACAAGTAAGCCTGCAGTCTGAGAGCGAAGCGCTCTATTAGGGTGATATGGTACTACGAGGTCCCTAAGATAAGATGGGACCTGATTATTCAAAACCTTATAAGTAAGAAGAAGAATTTTAAATTCTATTCTAGAATTAACAGGAAGCCAATGAAGAGAGGCCAACACGGGTGAGATATGCTCTCTCCTGCTAGTCCCCGTCAGTACTCTAGCTGCAGCATTTTGAATTAACTGAAGGCTTTTTAGGGAATTTTTAGGACAACCTGATAATAAAGAATTACAATAGTCCAGCCTAGAGGAAATAAATGCATGAATTAGTTTTTCAGCATCACTCTGAGACAAGACCTTTCTAATTTTAGAGATATTGCGTAAATGCAAAAAGGCAGTCCTACATATTGTTTAATATGCGCTTTGAATGACATATCCTGATCAAAAATGACTCCAAGATTTCTCACAGTATTACTAGAGGTCAGGGAAATGCCATCCAGAGTAAAGATCTGGTTAGACACCATGCTTCTAAGATTTGTGGGGCCAAGTACAATAACTTCAGTTTTATCTGAGTTTAAAAGCAGGAAATTAGAGGTCATCCATGTCTTTATGTCTGTAAGACAATCCTGCAGTTTAGCTAATTGGTGTGTGTCCTCTGGCTTCATGGATAGATAAAGCTGGGTATCATCTGCGTAACAATGAAAATTTAAGCAATACCGTCTAATAATACTGCCTAAGGGAAGCATGTATAAAGTGAATAAAATTGGTCCTAGCACAGAACCTTGTGGAACTCCATAATTAACTTTAGTCTGTGAAGAAGATTCCCCATTTACATGAACAAACTGTAATCTATTAGACAAATATGATTCAAACCACCGCAGCGCAGTGCCTTTAATACCTATGACATACTCTAATCTCTGTAATAAAATTTTATGGTCAACAGTATCAAAAGCAGCACTGAGGTCCAACAGAACAAGCACAGAGATAAGTCCACTGTCCGAAGCCATAAGAAGATCATTTGTAACCTTCACTAATGCTGTTTCTGTACTATGATGAATTCTAAAACCTGACTGAAACTCTTCAAATAGACCATTCCTCTGCAGATGATCAGTTAGCTGTTTTACAACTACTCTTTCAAGAATCTTTGAGATAAAAGGAAGGTTGGAGATTGGCCTATAATTAGCTAAAATAGCTGGGTCAAGTGATGGCTTTTTAAGTAATGGTTTAATTACTGCCACCTTAAAAGCCTGTGGTACATAGCCAACTAACAAAGATAAGTTGATCATATTTAAGATTGAAGCATTAAATAATGGTAGGGCTTCCTTGAGCAGCCTGGCAGGAATGGGGTCTAATAAACATGTTGATGGTTTGGATGAAGTAACTAATGAAAATAACTCAGACAGAACAATCGGAGAGAAAGAGTCTAACCAAATACCGGCATCACTGAAAGCAGCCAAAGATAACGATACGTCTTTGGGATGGTTATAGGTATAGGGGGGAGGAAGGGCAATGAGGGTTAGGGTGTTTTTGTTTTTTGCTTCGGCTTGTAAATATATAGTATTTTGTATGTAAGTAGGTATGTGTAGGTGTATATATATATATGTGTGTGTATATATGTGTATATATATATATATATGTGTGTATATATGTGTATATATATATATATATGTGTGTATATATGTGTATATATACATATTGATATCGGTTTAGGTGTGTAGGAATCTATGTGTATATGTGGCAAAGGGTATTATTGGTTTTGGGGAAGAAGGGGTAGGGATAAATAAGCTGATGCTTCACCCTACCCCTTTTCGGACATGTTGGGTACACAGTAGGAACTTTTTTGTTGTTGTCTTTACTGATCTATCTTGTAGTTGTTGTTGTATCAAATGTTCGAAATAAACAGTTTTCATTCATTCATTCATTCATTCATTGTACCATTTTGAAGCTCTGCACAACAATGGGGGTAGTTGTAGAAAGAGCTCAACTGGATTTTTTGCTTATAACAACTTGACCTTTTCTTTTAAACAATCTCTTATTTGTAAGTATTTCCAAAAATACCCCTGACCCTCAAAGTTATATTTAATTTTAATATCTTCATATGACATGAATGCCCCTGCCTCCAATAAATCACCCACAGTTCAGATTCCTTTTCTCAACCATTTTGCCCAGAAGACAGTCTGCTTACCAATTCTAATTCTAGGATTATGCCACAAGGGGGCATATTTTTGCAAATATGGAATCAGCTTGTATTTCTTATGTACCTCCCTCCATACCATTTTTGAACACATCGTGCCTGTGAAGGAGGACGGGTGAGGGACACATGCTGTCAGCACACATCAGAGGCGATTATCGTCTGAATAGTCATTAATAGTAATTTGGCGTTTTGATACGTAGTATATTTGAACATTGATGAGAATTGTGCAGTTTGCTTCTCACTGCCGTGGCGTACGGATTGATGATCCTCCACCTGTTGTGAGAAGCTGCTCATTTACATAAAGATTAAATTCAGACCTGAATGTGTTGCTGATAGTGTGTGCCTCTGAAGGATATTTGTTGTAACTCTGTTGACTTACCTCACCTTTTCCGTCCTTCACAGAGTCAGTTTGTCGTATCCACCTGGGGGGTGTTCGGCGGTGAATCTGAGTCCAGAAGTGCCGGGCTTTGATCCATTTGGGCGCTGGAGAGCGCGCCGTCCTTCACCTTGCCAAGACAGCTGAATATTTATGTTGTACATGAATTATTGCACATGAGGGGGAATAAATTTGTTTCTTGGAACCGCTTTCTGGTTATTTAGCGCTGGGCCATTGTCAGATGCTGGTTCGGTTCTCTGACCGGCGTCAGCACATAACATTAACATTGAAGGTGGGATTACACCTTTAATTTTTGGGGCTTCTCTTATTTGAGTGGCCAAGGGTTCTAAAAAAAAACTGAACAAAAGCGGGCTTAAATTACACCCCTGTTGAGTTGATCTGGAGATATTAAAAAATTGAGAAAGGATGCCATTGGTAAACACTGCTGCCTTTGGCCCAGAGTATAAGGTTTGTATCCATCTTCAAAAATGATCTCCAAACCCAAATTTTTTCATGGCAGTGAATAAAAACTCCACTCTACCCTGTCGAACGCCTTTTGGGCATCTAAGGATATAGCTAGAACAGGTTCAACATTATTTTTATTTAACCATAAGAGATGTAGTAATCTCCTAATGTTATCAGAGGCCGATCTGTTCTTTATAAATCCAACTTGATCTTAATGAATTATTTGTGGCAGAACCATTTCTAATCTTGGCAGTGATAACATTCTGGCTTTCCATTTTTTTTTAGCTGTTTTGCCAGTGATCTCCCTGTTTTTTCCCCATTTTCATAGAAATTTGTTTTCAGGTGAAAAAGAGCGTACTCTGCCTTTTTGTTATAGAATTCATGGAGACTAAACTTAAGCTGACAAATTTCTTGAAATTTATTATCATCAAATTTCATTGCTAATTGTTTTTCCAGTTCGCTAATCATCTTTTCCAAGTTTTTAATTCTAGTCTTATTTTCTTTAACTTTCTTGGAGCTATAGCCAATACATTTTCCATGAACGAAGGCTTTAAGAGCATCCCACACAATGGAAAGTCTCTCAGTAGATCCTACATTTATCTCCAAAAAATTTTAATGTCTTCTTTCAGTGCTGAAACAAACTGTTCATCTTGCAGTATGCTTGAATTTAATCTCCATCTACCTTTCCGGTTTTTCTCAACCTGTATATTTATGTGTAGTTCCACAGGTGCATGGCAGTTATGGCAATAACGCCTATTTCACAGTTTACAACCAGGTTAGCACTTGAATTGGAAATCAAAAAATAATCTATTCAGGAATATGTTTTGTGTGAATGGGAGCAGAATGTGTATTCCTTTTCAAAAGGATATACAAGTCTCCAGATATCAATTAAGCCCATTTCTTCTTTTAGTGAATCTAATACTAACCCTGTTCTAGTCACCATGGTGACATTAGTGGCACTCCTATCAATGCATTCATCTGGTACATTATTAAAATCTCCACCCAATAAAATATGTCCCTCTGTATCTTGGAGTATCTTATTAACTTTATGTATGAAAATAGGTTCATCCCTTTTTGGGGCATAAATATTACACAGGACTTTACTTTAATTCCATTGATTAATGCCTGAAGGCATAGCAATCATCCATCTTCATCCTTAATCTGATTTAACAAAACAAAATTTAGTTTTTTATTGACAAGTATAACCCCACGGCTTTTGCTTGATACTGAATTGTGAAATACTTTCCCAACCCAATCCCTTTTCAACTTTAAAGCCTCATTTTCATTTTCAAGGTGTGTTTCTTGAATATAAGCAATATCAGTGTTAAGAGATTTGAGATAGCAGAGTATTTTTTTCCTTTTGATAGTTGTGCCACATCCATTTACGAGTATATTCCATGATACAATATTAACAGCCGTTGTGTCAAATATTCCTCAGCAAATGATGTAGGTGCCCTGTGTTTCTCCATCGACAATAAATAAACATACATTGACAGCTTTGTGTATACCAGGATGTGAATAAGATGAATACCTCACTTAGAAAACCTTTAACATAACCAAGAAAAAAGAAATAAAAATATAGCGCTGTACTAAAAAAAGAACATGACAGAGCAAACGCCCTCTCGGCACGGTTATGTTGTCTCTGGACCGTGTGGGTCCCGCAGACTGCGATCTCCTCTCCTCTGCTGTCCATGCGACACCTCAGCCATCCCGTCCCGTCTTGTAAATGTATTTATCGACTCTCTCCCATCTGTGTTATTCATTGGCTCCTCAGGCATTTTCACCCAAGATGTTCTCCCGTATGAACTTCTCTGCTTCCTCTGCGTCATCAAATCTCTTCTGCTGATCTCTCCATGTGAATCTGAGTGTAGCTGGGTGGGCGAGGGTGTGTTTCACCTGGTTTTGCCACAGCATTTTCATTGCTGGGTGGAAGAAGAACGATTCGAGGGGGCTGGCCAGGACCAGGGTGCGATCTCAGACTTCTGTGGCTTCTTTCAATCTCAAATTCATCTCTGTGTATCTCCAAGCCCTCAGCCAGTATTTTCTTCACACAGTCAGTCATAGTACGCATTGGTATTACTATCATTTCAGCTACTGTTAGCATCCCCCACCGTAACTGTGTGCAAGCGACTTTGAACAGTCTTTTTCTTGGTTGCTGTGGCCATTTTTCAGAAAATGTCATGCAAAATAGCTCAAGGAAGTATTACCATCCAGTCGAAGGTCGTTTTGGGAGAGAGTGAGCAGTTAATATTAGTGAGACGGAGTTCAGAGCTCAACTACGGTGCAGCCATTCCCTGGTACCTCATCATGTGACTCCCTCCCTTCTCTTTTAACCCACCTTCTGCGAGTTTGACAGTCAGATTTAATTCTCTAATATCGAGTTTATGGTGGTAAAAACACTATAAAAGCAGGAGAGCGAGCACCAAGCGCATCCTGTCCCTACGCCATGACACCGGAAGTCCCTACAAGAGTGTTTTTTGTTGTGTTTTTTTTTTAACTCGCGGCTAAATGTTGACATTGCTTGCCTCCAGGAAACTCGGCTGTCGGACAGCAATACCATCAAGGAAGCAAATTACACCTTCTTTTCGCAAGGGAAGTCTTTGGATGAATCCCGTCATCACAGTGTCTGTTTTGCTGTGAAGAACACCCTGGTCTTGTGCACTGAGCCACCATCAACTGGCAGTGAGAGAATCCTTGCCCTCCGGCTTTCAACATCTTCAGGCTCTGCCACCATCGTCCGTGTGTACGCTCCAACCCTCTACTCCAACCCAGCTGAAAAAGACCAAGTTCTATGTGTCCCCAAACAAAGTGATATCTGGTGTTACCAACACAGAAGGCCTCTTCCTACTCTGAGATGTCAATGCCAGAGTGGGTGCTGATCACAAGGCCTGGCCCACCTGCCTAGGTGTCTACGGAAGGGTCAAGATTGATGACAAAGGCCATTGACTGATGGAGCTGTGCTGCTGGCATGGCCTATGTGTGACCAACACCTTCTTCAAATGCAAGGATATCCACAAGGTGTCTTGGAGACACCTGCGGTCCCACCACTAGCACCAGATGGATCTAGTCATCACCAGGCATGCAGACCTTGCCAATGTTCTCCTCACCCGCAGCTACCATAGTGCAGACTGTGATAAAGATCACTTCCTCATGGCAAGCAAGGTGCGCGTAGCTCCAAGGAAGCTGCACCACTCCAAGAAGAAGGGTCACCCACACATCAACACCTGCTGTGTTGGCAGCTCAGAGAAAAAGCAGCAGTTCATCAGCCAGTAGCAAGAAGCCCTCACTGAAGATACACCGGAAGGTGAGGAAGGCGTCATTGATGCCAAGTGGTCCCACCTCCGAGATGCTGTGTACAACTTGGCCTATGGGAGAAAGGAGCACAAAACGCAGACTGGTATGAGGCCCACTGGGAGGAAATGGACCCTGTGACTGAGGCCAAGAGGAAAGCCCTCCTGGCCTACAATGCCACGCCCAGTCCCAGCACATTAGAAGCCCTCAAAGCTGCCAAGAGATAAGCCCTGCAAACCATCCGCTCCTGCGTTAACTCATACTGGCTGAACCTCTGCAGAAGTATACAGACAGCTGCTGACACTGGGGATGCAAGAGGCATGTATGAGGGCATCAAGAAGGCAACAAGCCCATCCACCTCCAAGTCTGCCCCACTCACATCAAAGACAAGTGAAGTCATCACAGACCAGGGGAAGCAGCAGCGTCGGCATAAGTACTCTCTCAAGTTGTACGCAACCCAGAACATCCCAGATCTGCCGGTCATGGCAGAGCTAGACACGCCACCAACCATGGAAGAGCTTGGAAAAGCCAATGACTGCCTTGCTAGTGGGACAGTCAATCAATCAATCAATCAATCAATTTTTTTTATATAGCGCCAAATCACAACAAACAGTTGCCCCAAGGCGCTTTATATTGTAAGGCAAGGCCATACAATAATTATGTAAAACCCCAACGGTCAAAACGACCCCCTGTGAGCAAGCACTTGGCTACAGTGGGAAGGAAAAACTCCCTTTTAACAGGAAGAAACCTCCAGCAGAACCAGGCTCAGGGAGGGGCAGTCTTCTGCTGGGACTGGTTGGGGCTGAGGGAGAGAACCAGGAAAAAGACATGCTGTGGAGGGGAGCAGAGATCAATCACTAATGATTAAATGCAGAGTTGTGCATACAGAGCAAAAAGAGAAAGAAACAGTGCATCATGGGAACCCCCCAGCAGTCTACGTCTATAGCAGCATAACTAAGGGATGGTTCAGGGTCACCTGATCCATTCCTAACTATAAGCTTTAGCAAAAAGGAAAGTTTTAAGCCTAATCTTAAAAGTAGTCCCAAGTCCCAAGGAGTTACGGCATCCCATCAGAAGTCTTATAGAGTAGGAAACCTGTGCTGCTAAAACACCTGCACAATTCTTTCTGCCTCTGCTGGGAACAGGGACACATTTCCCAGGACATGTGCGCATCGTCACCTTGTACAGTAGTGTTCAGAATAATAGTAGTGCTATGTGACTAAAAAGATTAATCCAGGTTTTGAGTATATTTCTTATTGTTACATGGGAAACAAGGTACCAGTAGATTCAGTAGATTCTCACAAATCCAACAAGACCAAGCATTCATGATATGCACACTCTTAAGGCTATGAAATTGGGCTATTAGTAAAAAAAATTGAAAAGGGGGTGTTCACAATAATAGTAGTGTGGCATTCAGTCAGTGAGTTCGTCAATTTTGTGGAACAAACAGGTGTGAATCAGGTGTCCCCTATTTAAGGATGAAGCCAGCACCTGTTGAACATGCTTTTCTCTTTGAAAGCCTGAGGAAAATGGAACGTTCAAGACATTGTTCAGAAGAACAGCGTAGTTTGATTAAAAAGTTGATTGGAGAGGGGAAAACTTATACGCAGGTGCAAAAAATTATAGGCTGTTCATCTACAATGATCTCCAATGCCTTAAAATGGACAAAAAAAAAAAAAAAAAGACGCGTGGAAGAAAACGGAAAACAACCATCAAAATGGATAGAAGAATAACCAGAATGGCAAAGGCTCACCCACTGATCAGCTCCAGGATGATCAAAGACAGTCTGGAGTTACCTGTAAGTGCTGTGACAGTTAGAAGACGCCTGTGTGAAGCTAATTTATTTGCAAGAATCCCCTGCAAAGTCCCTCTGTTAAATAAAAGACATGTGCAGAAGAGGTTACAATTTGCCAAAGAACACATCAACTGGCCTAAAGAGAAATGGAGGAATATTTTGTGGACTGATGAGAGTAAAATTGTTCTTTTTGGGTCCAAGGGCCGCAGACAGTTTGTGAGACGACCCCCAAACTCTGAATTCAAGCCACAGTTCACAGTGAAGACAGTGAAGCATGGTGGTGCAAGCATCATGATATGGGCATGTTTCTCCTACTATGGTGTTGGGCCTATATATCACATACCAGGTATCATGGATCAGTTTGGATACGTCAGAATACTTGAAGAGGTCATGTTGCCTTATGCTGAAGAGGACATGCCCTTGAAATGGGTGTTTCAACAAGACAATGACCCCAAGCACACTAGTAAACCAGCAAAATCTTGGTTCCAAACCAACAAAATTAATGCCTTGCAGATGTGAAGAAATCATGAAAAACTGTGGTTATACAACTAAATACTAGTTTAGTGATTCACAGGATTGATAAAAAAGCAGTTTGAACATAATATTTTTGAGTTTGTAGCGTCAACAGCAGATGCTACTATTATTGTGAACACCCCCTTTTCTACTTTTTTTTACTAATAGCCCAATTTCAGAGCCTTAAGAGTGTGCATATCATGAATGCTTGGTCTTGTTGGATTTGTGAGAATCTACTGAATCTACTGGTACCTTGTTTCCCATGTAACAATAAGAAATATACTCAAAACCTGGATTAAGTAATTAACAATAACCATCCACTACTGTAAATGGTCATTGGTATCATTTGGAATATCCCCATCTAAACAGTGACGCATGTCTTCCACCGGTGCTTAATTTGGTCTGGCGTTTGTGCAAATCCTTCTTCATGTAATTCTGCCTCGTGTAAAACCCCTAACTACACACTTTATACACTTTTCTCAAACAGACATTAACATGTTCTTACTTTTCTCTCCTGTGTAAACACTCTCTTTTTTCTTCTGGGCAAGAAGATTATAAACAGACACGCAGAACACAATGTGCGCTCACTGCCTCTGGGGGTACGGATGCGGGACCCACAAAGAATCCAAGTCATGGCCACAGAGCTCTGAGGCTGTAGTATACCAAGACCCTGCGGCGCTGTGGATTTTTCCGCAAATGCTGGAGCGCTCCACAGCAAAACAGTGAGCGTAGTCTCTGGACCTGTTGCCAGAGTTGGCGCAGCTCTGCACAGCAGAGAGGGGGCGGTGTGAGTGGCCCGCTGCGGCGTTTACCGAGCCCGCAGACTCACTAAGCGCATCGGAGGCAGTGAGAGCAATCGCAGTGATGCCGACCTGTGCCGCGACCGGCCCGCCTGATAAGGACGCAGAACACAACGTGCTGTTTACATCTGCTTCTGTGGTGTCCGGTGGGTTGCGCGCGCCGCATACAAGTAGTTGCCGTACTCAAAAGACCAAGATTACTTGGGGATAGGACATGTGCACAATACAAAATAATGTTCCTTTCTATGGGGATATCCCGATGCGCGCTTATATGACCTGATATTAGGGTTAGAAAAGGAGTAACCCAGGGGTCTTATTCAGATTTTTAAAAAACGGAATATGAGCATATTCAGGTTTTTGTGGGCGTTTACATGGCCGTGCACAGCCGGGTTATTGCTAATATTCCGGTTCTGAAAGGGTTATTGGCTGCATGTAAACGTAGTCACTGATGCTCAACCTGGATCTCAGGGACGCCCAGACCTTCAAGTCCCATCTCATCCTCTTTCACCTGATTAGCAAAGTCTGGTGACTCCTGATTGGATTATTTGAAATTATCGGATTAATTGAATTATACAGTATTTTTTGTCTTTCTGATGCCTGATTCTGTTTTTTCTCTCTGTTTAAGGTGCAGCTCCATCCAGAGATGGGTGTTGTTTAATCTGCATAGTTAGATTGATCTAGTTAACTAGATAATGATTTGTTTCACAATGTAATCTTCACGTGCCTTAACTAAAGCACTCCCTCTGCTGAATCACCTCTAAATTATTTTCACATTATTCCCTGTGTGTGTTTTTAGGAATCTGCTAGCTTAGCACAGCTACTAGCTCTTAGCCGATTTAGCATGGCGGCTTCTCCTGTCTCTCCCGCACTTTTCTGCTCTGGGTGTGCAATGTTTAGTTATTCCTCGGCCTCCTTTAGCAGTAATGGTACTTGTAGTAAGTGTAGCTTATTCATAGCTTTGGAAGCCAGGCTGGGCGAATTGGAGACTCGGCTCCGCACCGTGGAAAATTCTACAGCTAGCCAGGCCCCTGTAGTTGGTGCGGATCAAGGTAGCTTAGCCACCGTTAGCTGTCCCCCCCAGCAGATCCCGAGTATCCGGGAAAGCAGGCCGACTGGGTGACTGTGAGGAGGAAGCGTAGCCCTAAACAGAAGCCCCGTGTACACCGCCAACCCGTTCACATTTCTAACCGTTTTTTTCCCCACTTGGCGACACACCCGCCGAGGATCAAACTCTGGTTATTGGCAACTCTGTTTTGATAAATGTGAAGTTAGCGACACCAGCAACCTTAGTCAATTGTCTTCCGGTGGCCAGAGCAGGCGACATTGAAGGAAATTTGAAACTACTGGCTAAGGCTAAGCGTAAATTTGGTAAGATTGTAATTCACGTCGGCAGTAATGACACCCGGTTACGCCAATCGGAGGTCACTAAAATTAACATTGAATCGGTGTGTAACTTTGCAAAAACAATGTCGGACTCTGTAGTTTTCTCTGGGCCCCTCCCCAATCGGACCGGGAGTGACATGTTTAGCCCCATGTTCTCCTTGAATTGCTGGCTGTCTGAGTGGTGTCCAAAAAATGAGGTGGGCTTCATAGATAATTGGCAAAGCTTCTGGGGTAAACCTGGTCTTGTTAGGAGAGACGGCATCCATCCCACTTTGGATGGAGCAGCTCTCATTTCTAGAAATCTGGCCAATTTCATTAAACCCTCCAAATCGTGACTAGCCAGGGTTGGGACCAGGAAGCAGAGTTGTAGTCTTACACACCTCTCTGCAGCTTCTCTCCCCTTGCCATCCCCCCAATACCCCATCCCCGTAGAGACGGTGCCTGCTCCCAGACCATTCATTAGTTACTTCCTCCAAACCATCAACATGTCTATTAGACCCTATTCCTACCAGGCTGCTCAAGGAAGCCCTACCATTAATTAATGCTTCGATCTTAAATATGATCAATCTGTCTTTATTAGTTGGCTATGTACCACAGGCTTTTAAGGTGGCAGTAATTAAACCATTACTTAAAAAGCCATCACTTGACCCAGCTATCTTAGCTAATTATAGGCCAATCTCCAACCTTCCTTTTCTCTCAAAAATTCTTGAAAGGGTAGTTGTAAAACAGCTAACTGATCATCTGCAGAGGAATGGTCTATTTGAAGAGTTTCAGTCAGGTTTTAGAATTCATCATAGTACAGAAACAGCATTAGTGAAGGTTACAAATGATCTTCTTATGGCCTCAGACAGTGGACTCATCTCTGTGCTTGTTCTGTTAGACCTCAGTGCAGCTTTTGATACTGTTGACCATAAAATTTTATTACAGAGATTAGAGCATGCCATAGGTATTAAAGGCACTACGCTGCAGTGGTTTGAATCATATTTATCTAATAGATTACAATTTGTTCATGTAAATGGGGAGTCTTCTTCACGGACTAAGGTTAATTATGGAGTTCCACAAGGTTCTGTGCTAGGACCGATTTTATTCACTTTATACATGCTTCCTTTAGGCAGTATTATTAGAAAGCATTGCTTAAATTTTCTTTGTTAATTTAATTAAATTAAATTAATTAAATTAGTTAATTTTCACACTGCACAATTATTATATAAAGCCAGTAAAAACTCATTACCCAGTAATATTCTGAGTCTCTTCACCCAGAGAGAAGGAAGCTATAACTTGAGGGGATGTGGTAACTTTAAAGTCAAGGCAGTGAGAACTACCAGGAAAAGTTTCTGTGTGTCCGTGTGTGGCATTAAGCTGTGGAATAGTTTGGCACCTCAGCTCAAGCGATGTCCTAACATCCATCAATTCAAAAAAAGATGCAAAGAAATGGTTCTGTTGAAATACATGAATGAGGAGAGAGGTGCGTGATCGTCACGTCTTTTTAATTTATTTCTAGTTAATTTACCTTTGCTTTTTTGCCTTGTCAGCAATAGAAGGGGTCTCGCTAGGACACACAAACTTTCATAAAATACCTGGAATTATCCTGTACATCAATTTAATTATATATATCATAGCCATAATTGTAAACTATATTATAAAAAAAATGATGATGATAATAAAATCTTACTATATGTTTGTTAATATAATAGATGTTAACATATTTGCATAATACCTGTTATTGCCGGTGTCGTAACCATGGTCAAAAGTATTATTTTTATACATCATGATCCTGTAGTTGAAATGCTAGTCAATTAGAAGTATGGTGATGATGGTAATAACTTAGAGGTGGAAACATGTATATGTATGTATGTATATATGTATGCGTATATATATGTGTATGCGTGTGTGTATGTGTATATATATATATATATATATATACACATATATACGAGGTCTCTTAGATAATAAACCGACCCTTTTATTTTTTTTTTAACTATATGGATTTGAATGACATGCGATTACACCAATCATGCTTGAACCCTCGTGCGCATGCGTGAGTTTTTTCACGCGTGTCGGTGACGTCATTTCCCTGTGGGCAGGCCTTGAGTGAGATGTGGTCCCGCCCTCTCGGCTGAATTCCTTTGTTTCACACGCCGCTCGAGACGGCGCGCGTTGCTTTATCAAAATTTTTTCTGGACCTGTGAGGAATATCCGAGTGGACACTATTCCAGAAATTAAGCTGGTTTTCTGTGAAAAGTTTAACGGCTGATGAGAGATTATGGGGTGTTTCTGTCGGTGTAAGGACTTCCCACGGACCGGGACGTCCTGCAGCGC